>NC_083575.1:71552023-71604523 GCF_027579695.1 Neoarius graeffei | reverse complement strand
ATGCAATATAGGGTTTCCATGATTTGCAAATTATCGCATTCTGATTTTGCTGATGTTTTACAGAGTGTCCCAACTTTTCTGGAATCGGGGTTGTACGTTATTTTCAGTCACTTCCAGACAGGGGAATACTTTGGTGCATTTGGTGTTAACGTGCTATGAGTCTGTGTTCTCAGTGTTCCCTCCAGCAAAAAAATAACAAGGGCATCTATGAGATGAGCTGTTTAACTTTTCAGCAGAAGAGCGCTCGTGTTCCGTCATCCTGAAAGCTCTCTTTAGGGGTCATCCATAATTTTCATCATTATCGTGAGTCTACAAAGAGTAGACTTTTGAGCAACCCCCCCCCCCCCCCCCCCCCCCCCCAAAAAAAAAAAGTGTACATTAGCTGACAAAAAAAATGATGATGGATCTACGTGGAATAGGAATTCAAAATAAAACCATGTCTCGTATTACTTTTTATTAAAATCGGATGACAGGACAATACAAAGATTCACAAGAGAAGAAAAGAAGACACAAGACGGGTCCAGAAGTTTTCATAGAAAGCAGGCGATTCATTTTTGAAAATTAGGGACTGTCTTTTTAAGGGGAGCTGTTGCTTTTTGGCTCCTCATGAACAATAGGAAATCCATTGTTCATGAGGAGCTCAAAGGAGACAGCTCCCCTTAAAAGAGAGTCACTCAGTACGTTTACATGCACATCTAAATCGAGCTGCTGTCGGTAATCGAGCTAAGGGTCCCAGCAGGGGTGCCAGAGAAATCCAATCCTACATGCACACAAGGAAATCGAGCTATTGTGTGAGGTACATTGTGCACCCGAGCCACAGGTGGCGCTACACGCCCCATCATGTTGGTACACTTCAGGTTGTCGTCATGAAGAAGAGGAGTGATTTCCACTTTACATTCACACCACATGTCATTGCCACCTGTTGGCTACAAACTGTCCTGCGCAGACCACTGTTTTGTAAGACAACTTATTTTGCACAATTGTATATTTTTCTAAAGTCCATTTTTTGCTTACAATTTAACTTATGTCTTAATAAACACACAAAGTTCAATTGTTTTTGTTTTTTGTCTCCTTGTTCCTCCTGACCTTTTCTGCTGCTCGCTACTACTACTGTTGTCATGCCGACCGAGGCTGTTGTGTTTCCCGCTTGTGGTCTCGTCACTCGTCACTTCCGGAAGGGAAGTAAGTAGCTCGACTACGTAGCTCAATAGGGTTACATGCACTAAGTAGCTTGGCTACAATCGCATAATCTAGGTCGCGTAGCTCGATTGCGAGGAATCAAGTTCGGTTCGATTTCAGCCGAGCTAAGGTGTTTCCATGGCATTTAGAACTTCGATTTCAGTCGAGCTACGGCAGAAATTCGATTTTCTCTATTGCCGCTTTTCCACTACCAACGCGGCTGAGTCGGGCTGAGCCGTGCCGTGCTGAGTCGGGCTGAGTGGGGCTGTTGGAGTTGCATTTCGACTACAACCGCGCTGAACCGTGCTGGCTGGAAGTGGGTGGACACATTGGGTGGAGTTAGCGAAAGTGGGTGGACGTCACGTGATGTCGTTAGGCGGCGCAAACAGTGACATCAGTGACCTTTTAAGCGGTAGTCTCACGACCCGGAGAGTAAACAATAAACATGGAGTCGTTAGTGTTGCTGGTCTTGGTGCTGTGGCTTGTTGTCACCGACAACGCCAACAGATACTGGCAAGAGCGTATAGATGAGGCGAGGCGCATAAGGCTTCAGAAATTCTCGTAATTCGTAATTCTTCTTCTTCCGGGTTTACGGTGTTTACAGATCCCAGCGTGCTCGTGGGGCGTGTGTGGGCGTGTGAGGACACTCCTCCTCACCAATCAGTGCACAGGGGAGTGTCTGCTCACGCCCCCAGCCTCACTCGGCTCGGTTTGGCTCGCTTCAGCCCCACTCCAAAACCGTGCGAGTTTTGGGTGCTAAGCAGGGCTGAAGCGAGCAGAGTCGTGCTGCTCTAAGGTAGTCGAAACGCGAGCCGTGTCGGGCTGAAGCGAGCTGAAGTGAGCTGAAAAAGGGTAGTGGAAAAGGGCCATAAGTGCATGTAAACGTACTGACTGTTTTTGGCCCCAGATTAAATGTTGAAAATAAAGAATAAAACATAAAAGTTCACTCTAGGATGTGAAGAACACTTGACAAAATCACACCAGCAGTTCAAATTGGAGCTGGGGCTGGGGCTGGTCGTGCAGGACTTTCATTCTGAAATGGAAGAAAAGAAGACTGACTGTATAAAATTCAACTGACTGCTGACGCAAGTACAAAATACCCATATGATATCCTACGTACCGTTTTACGAGAGAAATAATCCCGAATTGTAAAAGTCGACTTGATTTTTTTTTTTTTTCCATCCGGACGATCGCTTGCCGGCACAGCTCAGCTTGCTTTGAAACGTTCGTTTTTGATTCTTTCCAAGCAGCCTGTCCTGCCCTAACTGCCTCCTGCCGCTTCTCAGATGAATGCAGGAAACAATAAACGTTTAAAAACTGCTCGTACTCGTTTGAAGGAGTCTTGTGAATAGTGATATTTCTGCTATTCACAAATTTGTAAATGCGGTCAAAATCTGGGTCAGCCATTGTTGCTGTATTGAAGAAAGCAAGCGTGTAGAGCTAGCTGGTAACACCGATGTTGTACGAAATTTTTAACATGGCGGCCGCCGATTCACACATTGACGGATCATCATTTTTTCATTTTTAAAAAGTGTACGCCTGGTCATTAACCCCGTCCCCGCCGTGTATGGTTTGTACGCTCGTGATAATGATGAAAATTATGGATGATCCCTTAGCAGTTCCAAGCTGTGGAATGTAGGATAGGAACAACAGGGGAAGGGGTGAGATCTTTTCCCACCGTCCCAAACCATGCTTTCACAAACCGCTGTTCATACTGAAACTAATGGTAGCTGTGGGATTTGAGCTCATAATCTCAGATCATTCGTCAGAGAGCTACTGCTGGGGCTTTGAACATGAACCTTAACCTTGAGTTACTCAACTATAGACCTGGATTGGATTCTTGTAAATTGTATTTACCGAATGACTAAATGTGACTGAAGCGTGGAAAGTGTGTGTGTTCCTGAGAAGTCAGTGTGTAAATATATAACTTTGGGAGAAAAGAGTAAAGTGTAGGGTGTGTTACTGTCCAACAGCGTAAAGACGGTGGAAATATTGACCAAGCACCCGGAGGCCATCTCCATAAAGCTCACCCTGAACAGAGGAGCAGTAAAGCATGCAGTGTATTTACACACGCGTCCAGTCCAGTGTGTAGCGCAGGATTACTGCACATCACAAAACTACAGCTTTAGTCTGACTGCGATCATATCTGCATGAATAATCTATGGTACACACGTCTGATTGGAATTGTTGCGCTATTACAAGGTTTTAATTTGCATGTTAAAGCACCAGTTTACATGTAGACGAGTGAGGTAGGTGTTATTGTTTGACGTTCAAACATTTCCCATCTTTTCCAAATCATTAACATTAACTGGAAAGTGTTGTAGGTATATTTGAAAAAAAAATTAGTAAAATAGTTTGTTAGTAAAATCAAAACATGCTCCGTTTACCTTATGGAAAGTGAGAGCACCACATCCCTCCCCCCCTTTAGTCATTTTTAAGCCTTGATCAAAAATTTATATATATATATATATATATATATATATATATATATATATATATATATATATTTTTTTTTTTTTTTTAATTCCCCTCTGGTCATTTTTTTTAGCCTTGATCAAAAAGGCCTTCCCCCCCCCCCCTTTTTTTTTTTTATTTATAATACATAGGGCCAAATGACTCAATTCTGAGGGAGGGCTTTTTTCTCCCTTAACACGGGGCTGTGTTTCTGAAATGCTATTGGCTAGTTCGTTGCTTGGTTACGGTTACAAAAATGAGCAAATTTTGTCAACAAAATGGCGGACTCTGCTGACTCAGCAATGCCGCGTTTCGCTATATTTGGCAAAGAAATGATAAACCAGTTGAAAGCTTCAAGCGCAAATGAAAATACCAAAAAAAGTACGAATTTTTGGCTTTCCGTGTTTAAGAAATGAGCCGCAGAAAGACAAATAAACGACTCTCTAGTGGCATATGAATGCTGTGAGTTAGACAAGGTGCTATCGCAGTTTTTTATGCAGAAGTGAGGAAAGAAAATGGAGAAAACTACGAACCAGACTCTCTTAAAGTAATGCAGGCAGCATTGGATCGGCATCTGAGACGAGAGAAATATCCGGGATCAATCCTGAAAGATGTTACTTTTCAAGAATCACGAAAAGTCCTCGAGGGAAAAGCGAGAGATTTGCAAAAACAAGGAATGCTTTAGAAACTGATTCAAACGTGCAAGATAGTCTCGCGCCCTGATTGGTTCAGAAACCGTGAATGACAAATGTTGTGAACTTGAACGGCTTCCGAAGTATGAATTTGGCCCTATATATTATAAACAAGTAATCGTATGGTTCCTCATAAAATTAAGGATCAATTTCACTCATGATTTTCAAAGTTTTGAAAACTTCGAAATCACGAGTGAAATTAATCCTTAATTTTACGAGGAACCATACGATTACCTATACTAATTAATAAATTAATTTTTAAATTCCCCTCTGGTCATTTTTCAGCCTTGGTCAAAAAGAGTGAGGAAGAGGAAGGGTTTTTTTTTTTTTTAAACCATTAGTAAAATTAAAACATACTGTTTACCTTGATGGAAAGTGAGAGTGCCACATCCATTTTCCCCCTCTTTGGTCTTATTTATTTATTTTTAAGCCTTGGTCAAAAAGAGCTTTATTTTTATTTATTTATTTATTTATTTTTGTTCATTTTTCAGCTTTGGTCAAAGAGGGTTTTTAAATTTTGTCTATTTATTTATTAAACATATTTAGTAAAATCAAAGCATGCTCTGTTTACCTTATGGAAAGTCAGGGCACCACATCCATTTTTATTTTCTCTTTGGTCATTGGTCATTTTTCAGCCTTGATCAAAAATCTTTTTTTTCTTTTTTTTTTTTAATTCCCCTCTGGTCATTTTTCAGCTGTGTTCAAAAAGAGCTGGGGTTTGTTTGTTTGTTTGTTTGTTTGTTTGTTTGTTTTAAATACCACGTTAGTAAAATACCATGTTAGTAAAATCAAAACATACTCTGTTGACCTTGATGGAAAGTGAGAGTACCATATCCTCATTCATTCATTCATTCATTCATTCGTTCCTCTCTTTGGTCTTTTTTTTTATTTTATTTTTCAATGTTTTTTAAGCCTTGGTCAAAAAGAGCCCCCCCAAACTATATTTGGTAAAATGAAAACATGCTCTGTTTACCTTATGGAAAATGAGGGCACCACATCCATGTTTTTTCTCTTTTTTGTTATTTTTATTTTTTTTCCAGCTTTGGTCAAAAAGAGCCTTTTTTCAAAATTTAAAACCGTATTGAGTAAACTCAAAACATGCTCTGTTTACCCCATGGAAAGTGAGGGCACCACATCCGTGTATCTTTCGCTGGGAAAACGGACCAACACATTCCTAGCGTTAATTTTGGAAGGGGGCGGGGCTTCCAGAGTGTGGTAGTCAAAGTGCGTATTCTGGACCAATTTCGTGGGGTTTTTTTTTTATATGAAAGTATGTCCCTTTACACACTCATCCAGAAGGGTAATTTTGCACAAGGCCATCTGTCTACAGCAGAAAAAAATAAAATTAAACTCGTCTGGAAAAATCCCAAGGGAGTCTGTAGCCAGATTCGTGACGTCACCTGCGGAAGCGCCAGCAGGCTGCGCGAGCTTGCAGTTTCAGTGCACAGCCTGTGTAGACCAAGTTTAGCAGCTAGCGATTTTGCATTGAAATATGGAATTGTCACCTGAGCGCGATGTGGGAAACGCTGAGTACTAATCCCATCAAGATTGGTGTTGCTACACCCTCCGACGATACATCTGTTAACCATTTTAATAATTGCGCGACAACATTGAAGACATTTGCAGAAAACCACCAGGTCGTTTTCTCAAACAAACCAGCGCTGACGTAGGATTCAGAAGGAGGCTTCCCGCATGCGACATAACGAAAATCAATGTTTCCTGGGAAATCCAAATGCCGAGTTTTTTCAGAGGCGGACCAATTCGCCTCAAATGGCTTGATTTCAACTGAATTTTTCTGGTATTCCGCAAGGTACAAAAATTGCAGAGAATGTGACAGATATTTGACCAAAGTTTAATATAAAATAGGAGAATTACATTGATCTTGCTCCTGAATTTACCCGTGATATGCACTTTAATATTCAAGAGTTCAAAACATCATCTGTGCCATTGGTTCATCTTATTATATTCTCTTTTGCTGTATTTTATTTATAGCCTGTTTGGGCATTTGGAGTAGCAGCGTACTCTGTCTGTACGTGTAGGTCATTTCATATCCGGACTAGAAGGACACTCTGTTGGACCAACGCCAAGCCACATATTTGGATTTGCATCAAAATCTAATTGATTGTTCCTTGGCCCGTGGCTCACCTTTTCCTCAAAATTTCATCAAAATCCATTCACTCCTTTTTATTTATTTATTTATTTATTTATTTAGGGGGTGATTTACTTTAGGAATAGACAGACAAATGGAGGCGAAAGCATAACCTCCTCCAATATAGCTGACGGAGGTATACAGTATCATGATATAAATAATTTATTAGCACGTTTTCTATAAATTCAAAGAATAAATAAACCTTTTTTTATTTAGAAATCAGGAATATTGCATTTTCAGACTATCAGAATCATAGTTAAATAAGTATAAAGCTGGTGTAAGTGCATATTTTGATAACAGTGGTGAAATTACTTGCATTGGCCATCAAGTGTGTGGGCGGTATTTATTTATTTATTTATTTATTAACTACTTGCCAAAACAGGTTTTGATCCAAAATAATAAGCCTATTAATGAGTCTTTATTTTACACTCGCATTCATTCCAGTCTTACTGATTGATAGTGTCTTAGAGCTTTAGCAGCATCTCACTACCCTTCATTCAGAACAACAGCAGCAGCCACATCCCAAATAAACCGTCCAAATGATGGAAAGCATTGCTGTAAAGAGCGCGAGTTGTGACGACGTGAATACGACACGATAAATGTTTTTCTGTCATCACACGATGTCTATCATCATATCGCACAACCTTAGTCTGATGTTAATATTTGGAGCTCTTGCATCAAATTCATAAAGGTCAGCAGATCTGAAACAGTGTTTTAAACATTTATTTAGAGCATTTTTCATTTCATGCTCGATTTCCCAAAGTTCCTTCTCTTTTTAGGTTTTAGAGGTTTTAAACCATCTGCTTCACATAAAGCGTACATGTGTTGGACCGTTTAGTATTTTTCACCTGGAAATGTGAACATGGCATACCTTTTTAAAAATAATGTATACAATTGGACCTTGAGGACTGCTGATGTATCCTGAAAACTGACTTCAAGAGCTTGTCGATTTTGTTCCGTAACCGTAACTGGAAGATGGATTCCTGCCATCCTCCTCTTTTAGTTCTTCGGCGTGACGCACAGAAAATCTTTAGTCTGCTGTTCGGCTTGGCTTTGCATTATCAGATGTTAATAGTCTGATCATGGAGCTTTGCCAGGCGTTGATGCATCAGGAACAGATTCAGTCTGACAGCAGCATCTTGACAGCTCCTGTAGTAGCAGTTTGTTAAATCATGCGTGTTAAACAAGCGAATGCACATACTGCCTCAGCACAGGCTGAGATTAAAATGTTAGACCGCTCTTACTAGGAGTTTTCTCTCATGAACCCGGGAGAGTTGAATCGGCTGTGGGGTGAGGATCGATGATGAAGCTCTGATACGATGCGTATCGCAATACATGGTTTTGATTGATTGATTACTTTATTCTGAACAATAAAGAAGAAAGATATAAAAAATGTAAATAAAAAAAATGCAATAATCAAAACATCGTCATAAACAAACAGAATAGCGTAGCCACAAGGCAATAACATAACAATGTTCAGAAAGGATTAGGAAGAAGTAATAACTTATCCAATCCTAACCCGCTAATCAAATGTCACTTTCCACCATAATAAACTATATATACAAAAGAAAACAAAAGCAGTAAACAAAAAGAAAACATACCGACATGGTATAATATCGATCAAATCATATATACAGATACTTATGCATATATACACACATACAATACATATATACAGTACATACATATACCTATAGCTATACACTAAATACAAGGAGACCAGTCACAGACTTGCTCTCAATTTCATCATCACCTATATAGTCTGCCTGTCCTCATTCTCATATATTTTTATTAACATGTTTTTATATAATGATATGGTTCATGATGTACTATCAGAAACCATCGGATGACTCTGTTAACTCCGATGTAATGGCAGACGCATTTTAAAAATGCATCATGGAACTATGGCACACAATCCATATTTCATACTGAACAGAATAATACTGACTATATTTTAATGTAAATAAAATGTAAAATAATTTGGTAGTTTGGCAATTGATGAATGAACCCTTTATTATCACTGTTACCAGTGAAATTGACCATCAACCTGTCCTTACAAAGGGGGAACAGGGCAGGAAGACAGGGATAAAAGAAAAAGAAACACAGTAGTAACATGAGGAAAGATGAGGAAAAAAGACCCCCCCCCCACTATGCTCCTATCAGGAGTACAGTGTGGGAGCATTTAAAAACCTCCGCACAAGCACACAATAACACAAGTACACTTTAAAACACGGGACTTGGGGGGGGGGGGAGGAGGTAGAGGTAACCCAGCGCAAGCAAGCAGCCGTCCGCTCCTGCAGCCATGAGGGCGCTGGTCATGCACCCGCTTGTCACACTGGGGGTGAAAAACGGCGACCGCGGAAAATTGGGGAAGGAATGCGAAGAATGCGAGACTGTCTCCCAGCAGTGACCTTCTGGGGGAAATGTTGCCCCAGCAACGGCCTTGATCGAGGCCGGTGCTGTTCAGGGAGCCGAATGTCGATAAGATAGAGATTGTTTGGTCTTTTGAACAGACGCAGTCTTTACACGTCCACACCACTCGTCCATATCTGTGCATTTTGTCCGTTCTGTTCAATTCAATTTAATTTGGTCTCCGAAATACTTATTCCTTGCAAAGCTGAAAGCTGCTCCGAGATAACAACCATTTTGTGGTTAAAGTTCTGAATGTCCACAGTCCGAGTGGACTGTGTGTGGGGGGAAAAAAAAATTGGTGCACATTCAGTAATCTGAGTAATTTTAATATAGTCAAAAACTAATCAAACCACAATGAAAACATAACTATATTTCATAATATTTGGTTGATTGGTGCCAGTTTCAGATGGTGACGTTCTAAATGCTGCGGATGTTCTATGAGTCTGTGGTGACCAGTGCCATCCTGTACGCTGTTGTCTGCCGGGGCAGCGGCTTGAGGGTGAAGGACACTAACAGACTCAATAAGATCATCAGGAAGGCTGGCCATGTTGTAGGTGTGGAACTGGACTCTCTGACAGTGGTGTTGGAGAAGAGGACACTGTCCAAAATAAAAACAATCTTAGACTGTCCTTCCCACCCTCTACATGAGGAGCTGATCAGCCACAGGAGCACGTTCAGTAAACGGCTGATTCTTCCACGCTGCACAACTGAGAGACACAGGAAATCATTCCTACCTGTTGCAGTAAAGCTGTACAATGCCACTGTATAACTGTGGTACACTGTCTTACCATGTATACTATATCCTTAACTCAGGTGCAATATATGTATATAGGAATCATTGTATAGAAAATCACTTCATTTTGCTTTTACTTAAGTTATTGAACTTTTATTTAAATTTATTTTATTTTTATTTATTCTTCTTCCAGACGATTGTATCTTCTATTTTTATTGAATCAATTTTGTGCCGAAATATCAAACAAAAACGACAAATCAAAATACAAAAAAAAGTCAATTTTTTTTAGACTGGCAAACAAATTATTTGTGTAATCGTGCAAAATATCAGTCTATTACTCTTCAGAAACCTTTTATTTTTGTTCCGCGTCTTTCTCGGTTTTGTTTGACGTAATTTATTTTGGTTGCGATTCCAGCTTTCTCGTTTGCGCTCCCTGACTTTTTGCTTGCAGTTTTGGCACAAACTTCACGTGTGGGTGGGCTGTCCAGGAACGCATTCCCATTGGCTAACTTGTGTTTGACTGACAGCTCCGCTCAGCCATTCCCTACTTGGATTCTGGCGGACTGTTTGACGAGTGACCAATCCATTGACGGTAAACAAGGATGGAGTGGACTTCAGTGGCGACTATGATATTGAATTTACACTTTGTTGAATTAATTCAATATCATAGTCGCCACTGAAGTCCACGCCATCCTTGTTTACCGTCAATGGATCGGTCACTCGTCAAACAGTCCGCCAGAATCCGAGTAGGGAATGGCTGAGCGTAGCTGTCAGTCAAACACAAGTTAGCCAATGGGAATGCGTTCCTGCACAGCCCACCCACACGTGAAGTTTGTGCCAAAACTGCAAGCAAAAAGTCAGGGAGCGCAAACGAGAAACGAGAGACTTTTTTTTAATTTTGATTTGTCGTTTTTGTTTGATATTTCAAAAGTATTGTATGAACATTTTGGCACAAAATTGATTCCATATATTTTTAGACATGTTTACTTCTTTGATTCAGGAGCTTAGTAGCAAATTTGAATTTCCCTCCGGGGATTAATAAAGTAATTCCTGATTTAATGTCCGGCCCAACTGATTCCACTTCATTTGCGTTCTCGCATACAGCTCCTCTAGGTCGCGTCTCAGTAAGTTCAAGGATGTCTGAAAACATCTAACGGTTCTGAAAAAGGACATGCAAATGCAGCAGGGGCCTTTGAGGAGCCATAATGAGCTGTGTTCAGTGCCATTTGTTGCCCTCTGGCAGCACATCTGTTTGGATTGTTGTATGTTTCTGTGTATGTCAGCGAACCGAGTCGGTGGGCTGGTGTAACCTAATGCTCAAGTTGGAATCTTTTTTTTTTTTTGCAACTTTTAATTGCATGAAGATTTTCTGAAACCTCCCCTGCACCCCCCTGTAGAGAACCAGAGGAGAGCAGCATGTGGAGGAATCAAGAAGGTAGCCACAGAACATTTCTTCAGCGTGCATGTGTAATTGACGTTTCGGGTGCATGCACCATGATCTACCGGTATACACGTTTTAGTCGTAGGCTACATGTAGTAGAGGTAGTAATCATTAGGCTCGTAATCATGTTCGATTTGAGTCACGATACTGGGTTCGTGACTTGACTTTCCCGTGATATTCTTGAAAAAGAAAACTTGATTGCCAAAAATATTTGAAACATTTATTTTCCTGTTCTTTATCCACTTAAATATTCCTTTTGTTAAATAAAAAAGACCACTTTTATTTCATTTTCTTAATAAACAAATAATTATTTTACCCATATTTGTAAAGGTTGGAGTAAAAAAAAAACCACACATTAACTAATATTTCTTTTGATTTAAATTGAAAAATGATAACGGGCCTTTTTTCTTAAACTTTTTTGAACATTTCTGGAAACTGTAATCAGGATTAAACATAAAACGACTACTTTTTCATTAGTTTTCAGCAGTCTGTTAAGAAAGCTCAGATTTCTTGTAAAATCTATTTGGACAGTCATTTGCATGGGCGGCACGGTGGTGTAGTGGTTAGCGCTGTTGCCTCGCAGCAAGAAGGCTCCGGGTTTGAACCTTATGGCTGATGAGGGGCCTTTCTGTGTGGAGTTTGCATGTTCTCCCCGTGTCTGTGTGGGTTTCCTCCGGTTTATGCATGTCTATTCCGAATTGTCCAGTAAAGGAGTGGCTGGATTTAGTTGGTTAAGAAACCCAAGGAAGGGGACCCAACCTGGAATACACTGGACGAGCGAAGAAGTCAGTCACACAGCATCTCTTTCCCGTTTTAGATCTTTTGTGTGGGGGGGAGGGGTTGTGTTTTTCAGCATTAGAGCTGTATTACTTCCACCTAAGGCGAAGTCATGTATATTCCCATTATCGTACATCATTGCACCCTCCACTGTCAACAGTCATTTTCTCTAAACAGTAAATTTGTGTTGTGATTTGTTGTTACACACCTAGTAATAGATTAATTCCAGTTTGGTAATATCAGGTATACATGCAGCATTAAAACTGAACAATTGAGAGCGGAGTCTCAGGACTCCACCGCTGTCAGCAGCCAAGATGCTGTTCATTAACCGTCTCAGGCTTGTGATCATCCCTCATGCCATTCATCAGCACAACAGCGATCTCACAACTAGCTCATTAGTGTGAGCTCGGTTTTGTGTGGCCAGGTGTTTAAGCTGTTTACTGTTTAACTGCATACAAATCATCAGCATGCTGTTTACGGGAGGCTTCATAAGTCCAGAAGGGTTAATGCCCTGCCTGCTTCGGAGGACTTCTGTGGTTTTGCTTGGACACGTGTGGGCGTGCACACACATACACCTGCGGCAAATACTCTGGTAGACGAGCAATAAATTGTAAAGAGCTTTAATCCAGTGCTTGTTGGTATTTTTCTTTTTAAAACTATTGCAAGCATGTTGGTTCTTTAATCATTACACATAGTACACGACACACACCTAATTCTGAGATTAGGTTCATGACGAGAAACGTGCAAGAATTTTAAATGTCCTCAAATAAAAACAACTGCAAGTTGGCCTAGTGGTTAGCGCAAGGCCACCTTAACCCTTGCCGAGGCCCTGGGCAGACACCCCCCGAGGCCCCGCCCCCACCTGTTGTCAACTGCGCTCAGCAAATTCACCCCCTCAGACGTGCCTGTCTAACTAGACACAGAAACTTAAATAATGACAGTGACACAATTAGAAATACTATTGAACGATAAAACTTTATATCCATCAACACCTATTTAATCGAGAAAAAGCAATGGTGAAATAGGCAATTGCATGGTGAAAAATTCCATCAGACATCACGGTTAACAAGTCTGGTTAATTAAAGTTTAGCCTCAAGAAGCCTTTGAATGAGTGAGTCAATGAACAACATGTCAAGAACATAACCGAGGCCTACAACAGTTTCTTTAGTGTTCAGAACAAGAACATTCATTTGGTATATAACCGTTCGTTTTCATTTTGGAATCCAGGCGACTTTTAACTCGTGAAAACAAAGCGCGATAACAAAGAAAGAAACATATCTTGCTTCTCAGAAATAAATCTCAAAATGTTAGGCTATGTGAAACATTTCATCCTTTCACACACGTAATGTCCCAAACAGCAGTGGCACACAGCTTTGCGCATTCAGTTTGACAGCCATGGGTCAACTTACAAGGGCACTTTCCTACTTTTCTGGAAAGCGAAGTCATTAATTAAATCATTGAACTCAAGCTGGCGTAGCGTGTGAAGACATGGTGGACAGTGATCATATTGACAGTGACGGGTGATTTATGCGGCGGGACAAGGTGGGCTTCCTTACGGGTGGCGAAATGCATCAAAAATGTTATCAATATGATCAAAACTTCTGAAAATATCGTTTCGTATTTTCCGATCTCGCTACCTCCGAGGCCCTGGGCAGCTGCCCATGAAGCCCATTAGGATAACGCATCCTTGGGTTAGCGTATCCAACTCTCGATCGGGAGTTCTACTCGCAGTCGGGTCATATCAAAGACCATCATAAAAATGGCGCCTACTGCCATGTGGTGAGGCCTTAATACAGATGTGAGAAGGGAGTCAAATGTTTGCAGTTACCAGAGGACTAGACCCCCAACCCCCAACCGTAACCCTAACTATGTAATAGCCAAGATTTTTTTGTGGTCAGATTTTTTTTTTAAGTGGACGGTTTTTATGGAAGCCGCGAGAGGCCCTTCATATAATCTTTTTTTTTTTTATTCACCTTGTTATCCCGAGATAACGACATAATTAATTCAGGATCTCGAGAAAACAACACAACTAATTCGAGATCTTGAGAAAACAAAACAATTATTCCGTGATCTTGAGAAAACAAGACAATTATTCCGTGATCTTGAAAAAACAAAATTATTTCATGATCTCGAGAAAACAGCTGAGATGTTCTCTCCCTGGGCCAGTCTTCTGCGGAGGTGCCGCGGACTAATTTTGAAATTATCCCTTAATAAAAGCCTTAATGCAATCTCTCCCTGTGTCAACCCCTGATCAAAATATTGCCTTATTAGGTGATCGATTATTCCAGACATTCTAATGACCAAAGTTGCGTCTATACAGAATGAGAAATAGCCCCAAAGTCAGCATATCACAAGTCTCTTGGCGCACCTGAATGAACCATTTCTCAGCTGTTTACTCGAGATCATGAAATAATTGTTTTGTTTTCTCGAGATCTCGAATTAGTTGTGTTGTTTTCTCGAGATCCTGAATTAATTATGTCGTTATCTCGGGATAACAAGGTGAATAAAAAAAAAAAAAGGATTATATGAAGGGCCTCTCTCGGCTTCCGTAGGTTTTACACTTTTGTTTGCTAGATGTTTCCTTATAACACAAATGAAAGGAGAAACTAACACATCTTAGACCCCGTCCACACGTAGCCGGGTATCTGCTAAATTAAAAAAAAAACAAAAAAAACCGAATATTTAAAAAAACTCCGGGCAAAGTGAAGATTTTTGAAAACTCCGTGTATGCCTTTTCGTGTAGACAGAGATAACCGGAGTTTAGCGTTTTAGAACATCACAATCTGCGCCAAAAAAATGACAACAAATCTGCCCTGACGTCAAACGTGCGACCTTTGTTTACTGCAGAAGCCAGATTAAGCATGGACAAAGAGTAATGGATCGGAGTAGTGCCTTGAAAGCGTTAATTATTGCGCAGGTGCTATTTACATGTTTAATTTTAGAAGCCCAACTACTACTCCAAAAACAGGGTCAATATGTCCACATATTTGCTTTGACAAGATTCCCAATCAACGTTTTCTTGCGTCTTTTGAAGTTTATACTCCAAAATTGTGTTTAGAAGCAATTCTGTCTCCGAGTCTGTCCAGACGAACGAGCTTGGCGCCATGTTTTATGTTTAGGCGGAAGTGACGCCAACAGAGGGCTATTCTGATGTGATTAGGGGGTAGGATTTGGGGAAATAATGCCATCTACAGGTTTGGAATGCTTATGAATGTGATTGAAAACGCAGATGTTCGGTTATGTGTGGAAGGGATTTTTTCGAAGACGAGGTGGTGTGGATAAAACATTTTTATAAACGGAAGGGGGGGAAAATGTTCGGTTTTAAAAATACCCGGCTACGTGTGTACATGGCCTTAGTAAGGTGTTCGGGATGAGCCAGCAGAACAGCCAAAAGATCTTCCCTCAGTTGGTGTATCGGCTTTGAGGATGGAGATTGTAGTCTAAAGGCCTCTGCATGCTCTTGCGACAAGGCTTTCGCAGACAGCTTTTCACAGACAGTTGTAATTTATCGTTGAGCGGGGAGTAATAGGCGTGCGCGATGTTATTCACCGCCACAACGCAAGGGGGCGCGAAATCGCTAGGAGTAGTTGGTGGGTGTGGTTAGTGGAGTGTTTATCCTCCGGTTACTTATAATGACTAGAACTGGAGTCGTATAGATGTACGTACTTCCTCACTTCCTCGATCAACCGCTCTTCGTGCTGCTCCATCTTCGCTCGTGTTTTTAAAAATGGCGGTAGTGAAAACAAACCAAACCGGGAAAGTAGGGAAGCGGAAGTGCGTGTACAGCGGATGTAGAGTGGACCAATCAGAGCCCTCTTGTCTGCGACGCTGTCTGCGAGGCTTCTGCGGTGGTCACAATTTTTGGGAGGTGCGCGCAGAGCGTCTGCGAAGGTGGGAGGGCTATGCAGACGCTGTCTGCGACGCTATCTGCGAGGACTGGGTTGTCAGCATAAATTGGCCTTAAGAGCACTTTCGCACTGGAAGGCACGTTACAGGGTTTATGCATGACAGTTAGATCTTTCTTTCAGTCAGATCTTTCTTTCCTCTTGTCTTGACCCGGTGTTTCTCTCAACCTTAGCTTGATTAACTCGACGTTCTTGAGTAGTATTAGCTCATGGTTGCATGGACTCGTCGACTAATGCGTTCAGTTGACACCAGTGATGGGAAGTTGACTAGTTCAGTGGTTCTCAAAGTAGGGCTTGGAAAACAAGGGTCCATGATTTACTTACTTGGCTAATTGTAGTGGAAATACAAGCTACGGGGGGGGAAAGTGATTAATTATTAGCCTACTTGACTGGTCCCTTGAATTGAATGAGTTTAAGCCAAACCTCAAGAGCTCAAACAAGTAGGCCTGTATATACTATATCCATCCAGGACACTCTTCCGATAGAATAAAAACTTGTGTTCTATTCCCTTCTAGTGGGTTTCATTCATTTGGTTCAATAGCATGCAATATTGTTAGTATAGCACTTATCCTACATGTATTCCATCACTCTATCCAATGGAGAATGAGCAGTGAATGTGGTTTACGATATCTCATGGTTGTCAAGACAACATGACGTCGTACCGGTACGTCAGAGACGTCAAACTTCCGTGCTAGCTGAGACAATTTGTAAACAAACATGGCCGCCAGGTTTGCTTAATTAAATACGGAAGATTTTGAGAGAACTTTGAAAAAGAGAGATGCATTGAACACCTAAAAGGAATGTGTATGTGTTATAATAAATATTGGCTGGCTTTTTTTTCGTGGTATATCCGATATATTCCATTCACCTACTCGTCTTCGACTCGTTCAAGACCATGCTAGCTGAATGGAATAGATCTGATATACCACGAAAAAAAGCCAGCCAATATTATTTAAATATATATATATCAACTTGGACCGCAAGTATTCTGCCAGTGGAAAGTTTAGGAAAGCTCTAATAAAGAACGAAAAACACACTGTACACATTTTAAATAATTTTCAAAACCGTATGCTTGACAGTTAAAGGACTACCTGGCTACAACAGTGCGAGACCCCTGGGTGTGGTGGAAAAGAAGAAAATAAAGTCTTTTAAAACTAAATGTAACTCGTTAGTCTGAAAATATTCCAACATAATTAATGTTTTAACTACGTTGGGTAATTAGGCAAAGCTGGTCTGTTTTTGTTGTTTTTAAATTCCCCGCCACGAAGTGTGCAGGGGGGTATAGGAATGGAGTCCATCCTTTTGTCCGTCTGTTTCAATTTGGACAAGTTTTCTCAGAAACTACATAAGCTCCGTCAGTGAAACTTTGCCTGCTCATATCACTGTTCATGATCTAAGTCGAGTTCGAAAATCGTTTCCGGTTAATTATTATTTTCAGAGTTATGGCCCTTGATTTTCGTTATTGGACTTTGTAGACGTGGACTCAACCTCGACAAGTTTTCTCAGAAACTACATAAGCTCCGTCAGTGAAACTTTGCCTGCTCATATCACTATTCATGATCTAAGTCGAGTTCGAAAATCGTTTCCGGTTAATTATTATTTTCAGAGTTATGGCCCTTGATTTTCGTTATTGGACTTTGTAGACGTGGACTCAACCTCGACAAGTTTTCTCAAAAACTACATAAAGCCTAGGTCACAACCGGACGTACGATTTTTTTGGCCGTGCGATTTTTGGCGTTTCCCAAATCGCTGTGTTTTTTTTTTTTTTTTTTTTTTTTTTTTGTTCACGGAGAAAGACGCACGTTGGCTGTAAGTTTGTCTTGCAACCTGAAAAAAACGTAAGCGCCCGTAGAGTTTGTTTGACGTGACAAAGAACCTCTGCGGCCGGTCTGCGGCTCGAAAATCAGCACGTCACACGCGCGCCCTCCGTGCGTTTCACGCGCGGCCTCCGTGCGTTTCTTGCGTTTTTTGCACGTAGACCGGCCGTAGGAGCACGTACTGTACGGCCGGTTGTGACCGAGGCATAAGCTACATCAATAAAACTTTGTGTGCTCATACTACTGAAAAAAAGCTGGGTAGCGTTTTATGAAGGTGTCCTAGCACTTACGACGACATAAGTCAATATTAAAGCAATGGGCTTATAAAGGCATAAGTGTGAAGAGGCCTTCATAAAATGCTCGTGGCGAGGGATAGTGATGACCATGTCGTCTTGTCTTTTTTTTTTTTTTAAATTTGAACTCCCTTCCAAAAGAATTCTTCCCACGGTTGTATTTGTTGTCCTTTTAAGGCTAAATAAACTCCTTGTCCTGTGACGTACTGAATTCCATCATGCCCAGCACTGCGTTAAAGCACACATTCAGTGCTCAAGCTGCATGTCACTGTACTCACACTCCGCTAGTTTAAAATCAGCGCCGTATCACAATGCCAGCTAAAAGAGGCCAATCCAGACTCCTTCCTAGACTCGACTGAGGATGGAGTGGAACGTGATGGCTTGTTCATTAGTGTCACTATCAGTCTGGAAAAACCTCCCAGATGCTGCGTTCGACAACATGCTCCATTCAAGAAAGGCTGTTTACTGAGCTATAAGGAGGGCTCTTCTGATGGGCTTGAGCTTCTCTGCTGTGCTCTCTCAGTCCCGGAGTCCATCATTACAGCCGAGCCACCAGGTCATCCCATCCACACAAGTGCATTTTACGAATTGATGCATCGTTAAAGAATGTAATCTGGACAAGCGGCGTTCTCGCGGCACTCAAAGCGAAGCTCCGTACTAGAGAATATGGTGATGCGTCGACCTGATTTTTGATGGCTTTTGTGACCGTATGACGTCCGTATAAACAACAAATGTGTACCTTCACAGGATACCGGATCGTAAATGCTAGGCAACGCCTCTCATACACTTAGCAATGAAATGCGTATCTTTATTTACATAAGACAGACGGGTTTTTATCCAGCGCTATTTTTATTTTTAATTTGCTTTTTTTTTAAGAAAGAGGAAAAAAAAAAAACCCCGAGATTATTTCCTAACACATTATACGGAAAAGATTCATGACAATTTCTTATAAAACTAGTTAAAACCGCTTTATTAGTCCACTAGCTTGTTTGACATTTGTAAGCAGATAACTGTTTGACGTATGAAGTTTGAAATGTATAGATTGCAGCTCGAACCCTCAGAGCTCATACGCTGGGTTCAGTCAAGGAGGATGGCTTCCAGGAGGATTTTTTTTCCCCTCGAACATTTTTATCCTACTGCGTGTGTGGGGTGTTTTTAATAAACCTGAACGATTCCTTACTCTGCTCACTCGTGTAAACATAATTATTGTAGAGCTCAATAGCAATTGGAGTATCCTTCCTTATGGCCCTTTTCCACTACCCTTTTTCAGCTCACTTCAGCTCGCTTCAGCTCACTTCAGCCCGACACGGCTCGCGTTTCGACTACCAAAAACCAGCACGACTCAGCTCGCTTCAGCCCTGCTTAGCCCCTAAAACTCGCACCGTTTTGGAGTGGGGCTGAAGCGAGCCAAACCGAGCCGAGTGAGGTTGGGGGCGTGAGCAGACACTCCCCTGTGCACTGATTGGTGAGGAGGAGTGTCCTCACATGCCCACACACGCCCCGCGAGCGCGCTGGGATCTGTAAACACCGCAAACCCGGAAGAAGAAGAATTCCGAATTACGAGAATTTCTGAAGCCTTATGCGCCTCGTCTCATCTATACGCTCTTGCCAGTATCTGTTGGCGTTGTTGGTGACAACAAGCCACAGCACCAAGACCAGCAACACTAATGACTCCATGTCCTCCATGTTTATTGTTTACTCTCCGGGTCGTGAGACTACCGCTTAAAAGATCACTGAATCAGTGACATACAGAGCATCGTGGACGAGTTCGCGGAGCGCAAGGCTCGCCGTATGCCCTTCAAATAATGCGCGCAGTAGGCTATTGATGTTTTATTATGAGCCATGTACAGTATATCGCCGAATGTTTTTTTGTTTGAGTTACATGTTCGTTTGAAGGACTTAATGTACAAAGTAACATAGTTGCACCCCGTAGTGTTGAAATTGGTAAACACAGTGCATTCAGTGAGGTTTGCACCGCCCTCCTTTTATTTCTGACTCTTCCTGTCACCGCTGCAACCTCTGAGCGCTCATTCGTATGCCCTTCAAATAATGTGCGCAGTATAGGCTATTGATGTTTTATTATGAGCCATGTACAGTATCCTAATGTTTTTTGTTTCTGAGTTACATGTTCGTTTGAAGGACTTGATGTACTAAATAACATAGTTGCACCCGGTAGTGTTGAAATTGGTAAACACCGCAGTTGCGGACATTTTGTAACCTAAAATGATGTTATGATAAGCTTTAATAAAGGGCCCGGTCATTTGCCCCGCCCCCGGCCCGGCTCTGGCTTGTTCCGCCACTGTCACTGATGTCACTGTTTGCGCTGCTTAACGACATCACGTGACGTCCACCCACTTTCGCTAACTCCACCCAATGTGTCCACCCACTTCCAGCCAGCACGGTTCAGCGCGGTTGTAGTCAAAATGCAACTCCAACAGCCCCGCTCAGCCCGACTCAGCTCGACTCAGCACGGCACGGCTCAGCCGCGTTTGTAGTGGAAAAGCGGCATTAGTGTTACAGGCAGCGCTCGAAACTAACGGTGTCCCGACGTCCCGGGGACCATAAAAAATGTCATCGGGACACAAAATTATCATATCTGGGACAATCCCGGGACAATGGAAAAAAATAGATCTAGAAAAAAAGTTCTACATTAATATTATTTACAAAGCCGTAACACATACGTAGACATTCACCTAATTTGTCAATTTTAATTTTAAAACGTTAACAGCGAAAAATACATAGTAGCTACACTTTCGATGCACCTGCATCCGTAGGCTACAGAGCAGCGCATTCTGTTCTAGAATCTTCGGCCGGAGTCCGCATTATATGGACTTGGAATGGAATTGCTAGCGCACACGCTGCGCCGACTCTTGCCAGAACAAAAATGCTGAAGTGGTTGAAGCGGACCGACCGCGGGGAAGAAACTGAAAGCCCAGACATAACGTCTCCGGGACCTTCAGGATCCAAAGCGTCATCGCCTGGTCTGCAGGCAACGCTAGCAACTGAATGAACTTAATGAACACTGTTAGACACGTTATAAAATACAACAGGAATGATGTGGATGATATTGACGGAAGATACCGTTCAACAGAATAGTAAGTGAGTTTTCTTGGTGTCTTTCTAGTTCAGAAAGTTTAGTCAGTCAGCAGCACAACTAGGCTCGGACCTGCTGGCACTATGCTGATGGTGCTAACATTTGCACCCGGCAGCGAAAGTTCATAAAATGGATAACGGAAAGTTCATAAAAATGGATAACGGTAATGGATAACGGAAAGTTCATAAAAATGGATAACGGTAATGGTGAAAATGATAAGTTGGCCTTATAAATGCCAACAGATATTCAAGGTATAAGTAGATGAAATGAACATAAAAGGGGTCTTATTTTCAGCTAAAGTGTACTGCAGATGTAGGGAGTTGAAACATTTTCTGAATGAGCTAGTTGGCCCCTTTAAATAAACGGGTATCTATTCATACAGTGAGATCGCCAAAGTTTAATAAACTGAAAATGCAATAACTGTAATTTTGAAGTAGATGATGTATAGAACATGTGTCGCTTGTGTCTTATTGTAAAAATGATATAAAGGGTTCAAAATCGCATAGTTACAAATATAATAGTAACTTCATATGATAATATTAACCACTGGTTATTTCAGAGAGGAAAAAAATGGGGACACTATTGCTTCCATTCGGGACAATACAACACAGAATTCGGGACCACTGGGGGACACAAAGAAAAAAAGTTCATTTCGAGCCCTGGTTACAGGGTTCCTACGCAGTATGGAAAAGTATGGAATTTGATTTTAGTATTTTCCAGGTCTGGAAAAGTATGGAAAATGGAAATTAGGGTATGGAGAAATATTTGTGTTTCCAGACCTTTGCCGCTACATAGTAAAATGAAGCTCAACATTCCGACATTCAGTTGAATTTTGCCAAAGAAATGTGTTGAAATGCGGAGGGAGGGAAACGGGTGTTCTGTTGTACTGGCATGCACGCCGCCACACCCCCGAACCTGCTTGCTTCTTGCAAGACTTTGGACAAGACGCAGGAAAACCCCCTGCTACAAAACGCCTCTTGAACACGTGTGAACACGCATCATAGCACCAGTCAGTGTAAAAATGCTTCTGGCTTATTTGGCAGTGTTGCCAGAATTTGCTAGAAAAATAAGGCACATGGACCCTGAAAACAAGCGACCCAAGACAAAAAAAAACTGCCAACAAAAATATGAAGGCTGTGTATGCAAACATGCATATAAACTGAACAATGCTGCTATTACATTATTATTATAATTACTAGTGCTGTCAAGCGATTAAAATATTTAATCGCGATTAATGTCGCGACTGTCATAGTTAACTCGCGATTAATCGCAATTTAATCGCACGTTTTTGTCACATGAAAAACCATTGTAATTCTCTTATCAGCATAAAGTGAATGGGCTTGCTCACCGTTCGAACTACGGGGGTACTCGGGGGATCCGAGATCCCCTGAAACAGACATGAGATCGCTTGAAAACATGATTTGGGAAATGTTGGGGGGTCTCTAAAATATTGGCAAAATGATGTTTATTGACATAGCAATCATGTGTAACGGGAAGCATTTGCATATCCGAAGTGAGCGCGCGATGGAGATCCGCGCTCTGAGACTAGCGCAAGCACCCCCCCAAGGGAAAAAAAAAAAAGGGACCCCCCGAAAATATCGGCATAGTTCGAACACTGGTTGTACCAATGTGTGTGTGTTTTTTTTTTTTTTTTAATTGCAGAGCATAACACGTCTTGTCACAGCCACTGCAAAGCGGGGCTGGAGCCGCCGATGGGAAAACGAAACCTAAGCCGAGCACCGTGGCTCTTCGAGGGAGGGCAGAGGACTCTGGCTGTGCGGGGCGTGGCATCATGTCACAGAGCGTTAATCTCATGATAAAAAAATTATCGCTGTTAAAATTGAGTCAAGTTAACGCGTTAATAACGCGACATTTTTGACAGCACTAATAATTACATTACATTTAGTTGTCGCTTTTATCCAAAGCCACTTAGTTATTACAGGGTACAACATGGTTACAACCTGGAGCAATGTGGGGTTAAATGCCTTGCTCAAGGGCACTGCAGCCATTACATACTGGTTAGGGTGGCCACGTCTCGGCCACGTCTGCCATCTCTTGGTATGTGGACAAAATGTGATCTACCGGTACAGTGGAACTAACACAGGGCCTTCATAAAACACAATAGTAAATACAAAAAATGCCATAATGACTGTTTTCAAATTAGAAGCTTCAGTAAACTTGTGTGCGCACAACATACAGGGTGTCCCGAAAAAATGTATACACACTTTGAATCATTGTGAAGTAGGTGTTTATTAAAATTCATTTCATTTTCAAGGTGTAATAGAATTTACAGACATCACTTTGTTTTATCATTGCCTCTAACTGATGTTTATAGTCTACGCTATGAGACCTGCAACAGTCACTGAAAGTGAATGTCCAAAAATACCAAGAGAATTGAATGTGATTTGCATTGTCAGCAGTGACTGGACCAGAATGGATGTCAGTTTGAGAACAGGCGGTGACTAAATAATAAAATGTCTGTAAATTCTATTACTCTTTGAAAATTACATGGATTTTAATCAACACGTACAGTACTGGCGGCACGGTGGTGTAGTGGTTAGCGCTGTCGCCTCACAGCAAGAAGGTCCTGGGTTCGAGCCCTGTGGCCGGCGAGGGCCTTTCTGTGCGGAGTTTGCATGTTCTCCCCGTGTCCGCGTGGGTTTCCTCCGGGTGCTCCGGTTTCCCCCACAGTCCAAAGACATGCAGGTTAGGTTAACTGGTGACTCTAAATTGACCGTAGGTGTGAGTGTGAGTGTGAATGGTTGTCTGTGTCTATGTGTCAGCCCTGTGATGACCTGGCGACTTGTCCAGGGTGTACCCCGCCTTTCGCCCGTAGTCAGCTGGGATAGGCTCCAGCTTGCCTGCGACCCTGTAGAAGGATAAAGCGGCTAGAGATAATGAGATGAGATGAGACATACAGTACTTTACAGTGATTAAAAGTGTGTATACATTTTTTTCGGGACATCCTGTATGTGCTTGACATCTTCACACACCTGTGTTTTAATGTCTTGAAGTGTGCATCAGATACGTGTGCGTCAGAGTGGCATCCTGTATTTTGTGTAATGTGTATATGAGTGATTCCACGCTTATGGGTACTGAAATGGGGACATGAACTTATTTTTAAAAATTCACCTAAAACCATTTCTTTTTTTTTTTACCATCAGGTCACAAAACATGTAATCTTTAATGAATGATATGTTAAAAGATAACTTTAATTTTCTGAGATGTAATAAAAACATATTTATATGCCAAAGTCAGAACGTAACAGAAGTGTTGTGGACATATATATTCTCAATTTTAACAATGTAGAATTACTTTTTGAAACATAGGAAGGTGATGTTTTAGCAAATATAATTAATAAACGTGTAGTAGAATAAACATACACATTCTTTCAATAAGATTAACATGGTATAGAGCTAGATTGTAATTAATTTGTAACAGACGCGAGATGGACAATCGTAACAGAAGTAATGTAACAGACATCATTTTGGAACTCATAGGCTTGACTTTGGCATATAAATATGTTTTTATTACATCTCAGAAAATGAAAGTTATCTTTTAACATATCATTCATTAAAGATTACATGTTTTGTGACCTGATGGTAAAAAAAGAAATGGTTTTAGGTGAATAAGTTCATGTCCCCATTTCAGTACCCATAAGCGTGGAATCACTCATATATATTTATGACAAAAACAGGGCACTGATACAAATTTTAGGCCAAGCTAAATATGGTATGCATTTTGGTGGTATGTCATAATGTGAGTACCTGTTTGATTTTCAAGTAATTCTTTTAAATATATGAGTAGTTGTTTGTTCGCTGAAGTCTCCAAACCTGAGAATTTGAGTATGGAAAAAGTCTGGAATTTTAAATTTGAAAATGTGTAGGAACCCTGGTGTTAGATAATGTAAAACTACCACAGATCGATATCGATTAGTTCTTGCGTCCGATTAATATTTGATTGTGGCTATATAGTAACGCTGTAAAGTGAAAGCGCTGGTTCACTGCTGTCCACCAGGCAGCCAGCAGAGTCACACCATAATAAATGTCGTGGTGTTGTTTCTGATGCATGGCACGCGGTGTCAAAGAAAGGAATAAATACGTATCGTAACTGCGATGCGTATCTCGTTATTGATATCACGGTCACAAGACAATTCAGCAATTTATTGACACGAAATACACGACACTACACAACTCGATGGTTCTTATTTTATTCAGGTTGATTTTGTGCCCTTGTAAATATGTTACTCATACGCTCATCAGGAGCGCCGCTTTTAGGCAGCGACCATTATTTAGTGTAAGTGCACTCGGACTTTTCACTGTCGATCACGCCGCTAATCTAGAGACAGTGATTTTCCGCTTTGTAATTCAGGATCGTTCTGTTTCAGTTTTACTAAATTCCATTTCAACACCGGTTTCAGGTTTTCCTGTATGAGACACGCATTTTAAGGACTTTGGACTGCTTTAAAACGCTGTGTGGTAGATATAAAGCAAAGAAATACACTTGTAAATTACATTTTGATTTGTTTGTAAAGCTGAATAAATGCCGAATTCATAAAAATGATCAATTCTTAAATTGGCACATTCAAAAATTCAGAGTACTAGTACTTTTAATACAAGGATTTTTGTAAATTTATTGACTTTCAAAGAGTCGTTTTGGTGAACTCTTCGCTATATGAAAATAGGGGTGTTCACACGGCAACTTTTACTCCGGTGTAGCACCGGGGCTGCCCCGGTAGAGCGTTCACACGGTACAAAGTTATAGCGGTGTAGCCCCTGAAAGCTGCTTAAACCGGTGCAAATCTAACCCTGCTCGGGAGGGGGTTTAAGAAATTTACTCCGGAGTAAATGCTAGTTTGCGGGGCAGCACCGATTATAAAATGGGCCGTCTGAACGCTACAGGGGTAGACTCGCTACGCGTGAGGAGAGTTGATTACATACGGGCATTGCATAATTTGCATCCTGGTATTTTGCACTTCCAAAATGGCGAATATCAACAACAACAGAACTGCGTGTCTTCCAGTGTTGCCAGATTGGGCGGTTTTAAGTGCATTTTGGCGGGTTTGAACATATTTTGGGCTGGAAAATGTCAGCAGTATCTGGCAACACTGGTGTCTTCATCCACGTTGTTTTCCCGGCACTTGGTGATGCCATGACAACCGGGAAAAGGAAGTATATTTTCACGCATGCGCATATTTCATTTCCGCATTATTACTATCGTATAGCACGGTCGCAAAAACTGCCGTGTGAACGCAAGTGGGGCTGCACCGGTGCTAACACGCTTCTCTCTAGTAAGCAGGTTTGTGACGTGTGAACGCTCCACAAAATTTACACCGGTGTAAGATATATCGCAACAAAATACATCGGCGCAGCATCGACGCAAATATGTGCCGTGTGAACACCCCTAATGTGTGTGTCTTTTGTTGGTTTTAAAACTTGAACTATTATAAAATAACGTCTCGCCTGTTGCGCCCCTTTACAGACGCCACCAACTGTTTAGACTCAACTTCATTCAAGTCACTCAGCTTTAGAAGTTGAGAGTAATATTACAGGAAATGAATAAAAATATATTTAACAGATTTAAGGGTCACTTAAAAATGATTGATCAGTTTTTAAATGACGAGTAAAATAACATTTGTATTGGAACGTGTTGACTGAAGAGCATCGCAAACGGAGTATCTGCAACTAATGTTGTCTGTTGTTGTCCGGGCGACGATGGGTTCCCTTTTGAGTCTGGTTCCTCTCGAGGGTTCTTCCTCGTGTCGTCTGGGGGAGTTTTTCCTTGCCACCGTCGCCACGGGCTCGCTCATTGGGGATAGATTAGGGATAAAATTGGCTCATGTCTTGGGTCATTCAGATTCTGTAAAGGTGCTTTGGGACAATGTCTGTTGTTAAAAGTGCTATACAAACAAACTTGACTTAATTTAATGTTGACAGTATTTGCAAAGTAAAATACCGTTGTCTTCATATAGTTCATCGGGAAATTGATTCACTCTTGATAATACAGCGCTCAGCGTAAATGAGTCCACCCCCTTTGAAAAGTAACATTTTAAACAATATCTCAATGAACGCAAACAATTTCCAAAATGTTGACAAGACAAAGTTTAATATAACATCTGTTTAACTTATAACGTGAAAGTAAGATCAATAATATAACTTAGATTACACATTTTTCAGTTTTACTCAAATTAGGGTGGTGCAAAAATGAGTACACCCCACAACAAAAACTACTACATCTAGTACTTTGTATGGCCTCCATGATTTTTAATGACGGCACCAAGTCTTCTAGGCATGGAATGAACAAGTTGGCGACATTTTGCAACATCAATCTTTTTCCATTCTTCAACAATGACCTCTTTTAGTGACTGGATGCTGGATGGAGAGTGATGCTCAACTTGTCTCTTCAGAATTCCCCAAAGAAAATAATTTCTTCACACCACAAAGGTGAAGGCTACAAGATCATCAGCAAAGCTTTACTTATCAGTCAGAATACTGTAGCAAAAGTGGTACAAAAATTTAAGAAAGATGGAACTGCAACCATCTCACAGAGACGTCCAGGTCGTCCACGGAAGTTAACACCTCGACAGGAGCGTCTTCTGATGAGAAGGGTTGAAGAAAATCGGCATGCAAGTTCACTGCAGTTATCTAAAGAAGTAGAAAGCCAAACCAGGGTGACTATTTCCCGTGACACAATACGGCGTACACTGCAGAGGAATGGCATGCGTGGATGCCGTCCACGAAAGAAGCCTCTCCTAAAGCCCAGGCACAAACAAGCCCGCCTAGAGTTTGCCAGGGCCCATGCTGACAAAGATGAAGACTACTGGGACTCTATGCTCTGGAGTGATGAGACCAAGATAAATGTTTTTGGAACTGATGGCTTCAAAACCGTATGGCGTCGCAAAGGTGAGGAATACAAAGAAAAATGCATGGTGCCTACAGTGAAACATGGTGGTGGCAGTGTCCTTATGTGGGGCTGCATGAGTGCTGCTGGTGTCGGGGAGCTGCATTTCATTGATGGCATCATGAATTCACAGATGTATTGCTCTGTACTGAAAGAGAAGATGCTACCATCACTCCGTGCCCTTGGTCGTTGTGCACTTTTCCAACATGACTAAACACACATCTAAGGCCACTGTTGGATTTCTGAAGAAGAACAGGGTGAAAGTGATTCAGTGGCCAAGTATGTCTCCTGATCTGAACCCAATCGAACACCTATGGGGAATTCTGAAGAGACAAGTTGAGCATCACTCTCCATCCAGCATCCAGTCACTAAAAGAGGTCGTTGTTGAAGAATGGAAAAGATTGATGCTGCAAAATGTCGCCAACTTGTTCATTCCATGCCTAGAAGACTTGGTGCTGTCATTAAAAATCATGGAGGCCATACAAAGTACTAGATGTAGTAGTTTTTTTGTGGGGTGTACTCATTTTTGCACCACCCTAATTTGAGTAAAACTGAAAAATGTGTAATCTAAGTTATATTATTAACCTTACTTTCACGTTATAAGTTAAACAGATGTTATATTAAACTTTGTCTTTTCAACATTTTGGAAATTGTTTGTGTTCATTGAGATATTGTTTAAAATGTTACTTTTCAAAGGGGGTGGACTCATTTACGCTCAGCACTGTGCATTTACTGTCAGTACAGGCGCTGATCGTTTCACGCGTTTAAATGCTGGTCCGGTTGCCATTTTTGTTCATTTCTGCACAGCAACATAAATACCGGTCTCTGTATGAAAGCAGCGAAGCTATTGGCTAGGACACTCAGCTCAGATACCAAACAGCCAATAGGCACATGCGATTTACGGGTGAGCCTCGGAAATCCCCCAACGAAATTAAAGGTGAAGTCCGATGCCGTAATGACTTATTTGATAGAAAATATTAAGTTTTAATTTGTGCAAAAAAACTTTTTGCGCATTCCGTTTCAAATACCAGATTCGGGGTTTTCCGTCCGTTTACCACGATCACGGGAAACCGTCGTCTCCACGCTAATCTGTAAAACTCTACTGCAACTAGTCCCACTGAAACTTGCTACATTAGGGCCTCTGCATGCTCTTGCGACAAGGCTTTCGCAGATAGCTTTTTGCAGACAGTTGTAATTTATCGTTGAGCGGGGAGTAATAGGCGTGCGCGATGTTATTCACCGCCACAACGCAAGGGGGCGCGAAGTCGCAAAATCGCTAGGAGTAGTTGGTGGGTGTGGTTAGTGGAGTGTTTATCCTCCGGTTACTTATAATGACTAGAACCGGAGTCGTATAGATGTACGTACTTCCTCACTTCCTCGATCAACCGCTCTTCGTGCTGCTCCATCTTCGCTTGTGTTTTTAAAAATGGCGGTCGTGAAAACAAACCAAAGTGGAAGTGCGTGTACAGCGGATGTAGAGTGGACCAATCGGAGCCCTCTTGTCTGCGACGCTGTCTGCGAGGCTTCTGCGGTGGTCACAATTTTTGGGAGGTGCGCGCAGAGCGTCTGCGAAGGCAGGGGGGGCTACACAGACGCCATCTGCGAGGACTGCGTTGTCAGCATAAATTGGCCGTGAGGTTTAGCAACATTGTCAGGGATCGCGGCAAATGATTAAATTTTCATGACTAATAGCTTCTGGTTTAAAATCTGAACGCTTGTCAGATGAAGATGAAAAGGAAGAAAGGAAGCTGGGTTTTTTTTTGCGGCTTCTTTGGGACCGGTTTCTGTTCACGGAGCAAAAATGAAGAAATTATTTGGCCACGTCGTGTCTGAACTGTCAGTTACTCAAGATTAATTTCTTCTTTATGAAACTGTAATGTAAAGTAGCACGACATTCGTAATCCTGCTGTTCCGCTGATTATGAGCACAGGCAAGATTCAGCATAACCCCACTCTTACTCGTGCAGCGTCGCTTAATGACGTGCTCCAGTTATTGCACATTTTATTTATTTTCATTAAGCGTAGTCTAAAAAAGCACTGAAGCGGAAAATGTAATTTGTCGCCTGGAATTGCCTGTTAATAAAATTTGAAGTTCTTCACTGCTTTTTATCAGTAATATAACAGCTTAAAAATAATAATGTTCCAAATCAGTTTTTGCTTTAACTATGGCAAAGATCAAAAAGTCAACAACCGCTTCTCTGAATTGCTGGTCGACGAGTAAAAATGTAATATTTGGACAGCAGAAATTTTAGATGATTTGCTGTTCTTGAATGCTGAATGGTGTTCACAGTAACGGTGGAGAGATCTCGGAGTCCTAGTGTCTGAAGACATGATGATGCTCCTGTGCTATTCTTGGCTTTTGTCTTTTCTCCTCACATAGTGTGTGTGTGTGTGTGTGTGTGTGTGAGAGAGAGAGAGAGAGAATCACCACACTGCAAGACTCTCAAAGCTCATTTAAAATGCAGATGTTTTTTGCTGGTCACACCGGTGAATGGTTCTCTGAATTACGTCCCTTTTAGGGGGCGGCACGGTGGTGTAGTGGTTAGCGCTGTCGCCTCACAGCAAGAAGGTCCTGGGTTCGAGCCCCGTGGCCGGCGAGGGCCTTTCTGTGTGGAGTTTGCATGTTCTCCCCGTGTCTGCGTGGGTTTCCTCCGGGTGCTCCGGTTTCCCCCACAGTCCAAAGACATGCAGGTTAGGTTAACTGGTGACTCTAAATTGACCGTGAGTGTGAGTGTGAATGGTTGTCTGTGTCTATGTGTCAGCCCTGTGATGACCTGGCGACTTGTCCAGGGTGTACCCCGCCTTTCGCCCGTAGTCAGCTGGGATAGGCTCCAGCTTGCCTGCGACCCTGTAGAACAGGATAAAGCGGCTAGAGATAATGAGATGAGATGAGACGTCCCTTTTAGGGTCGTTTCCCTTACTAGAGAGGAGATGGATCATATACAGTGTTCGAAATACCCGTCTGCATTTTGCAGAATGAGTTTCAAGATTGCAGAAGAAAAATTAAACAACCTTCAATTTTGCAGAATGAAAAAAATCAGGCTCGGGATTCAGTGGTTCTCAATTTAGCAAACTGGCGGCGCGCGAACCTGACTGTGTTTTCCAGGTCAAAGTTGAGCAATATTTACGTAATACTGACGAAAGGCGACGACAACCAAATAAGGGCAGTTGCCATTTTCCGATGTAAGATTTCGTCACTGGTGGCACGGTGGTGTAGTGGTTAGCGCTGTCGCCTCACAGCAAGAAGGTCCGGGTTCGAGCCCCGTGGCCGGCGACGGCCTTTCTGTGCGGAGTTTGCATGTTCTCCCCGTGTCCGCGTGGGTTTCCTCCGGGTGCTCCGGTTTCCCCCACAGTCCAAAGACATGCAGGTTAGGTTAACTGGTGACTCTAAATTGACCGTAGGTGTGAATGTGAGTGTGAATGGTTGTCTGTGTCTATGTGTCAGCCCTGTGATGACCTGGCGACTTGTCCAGGGTGTACCCCGCCTTTCACCCGTAGTCAGCTGGGATAGGCTCCAGCTCGCCTGCGACCCTGTAGAAGGATAAAGCGGATAGAGATGATGAGATGAGATTTCGTCACTTTTAATACCCGCCAGGAGGACCCGACAACTACCTCGGCAGTTTCCGCCACGCATCTCCCAGAATTCAATGCGGCACAACAAACATGGCTCCCAAGAAGAGGATTGTTTCTTCAGGGCAAGAGTCCGACAAAAACGCCAAGAAAACAAGGGCTATTTTATCGTATCTCGGCAAAACCGGCGGCCAGCGTGACTCCAACAACAACAGCGACAGATTGCGCGTCCGTGAGGGGGACAACAATGAAGACGGTCGCTGTTATAGTTGAATACATATATATTGGTAAATTGTATAGGTACTGTTGAATCATGGAAAAAAATTATACTGATATTATATCCCTTTTGAAGACAGCAACAGTATTTTACCTTTATTCATAGATACTTTTGAATATTTTGTTTTCTCATACCAAGCTACCGGTACACTAATACATGTTTTGTGTACATGTCAGAGGTCAAATGAGTGCAAAAAAGTATTAAGGTATAAGGGCTATGGAAGATGGCGCGAAAGAGTTTTGTCGAGCTTGTCCTGGTACTGTACCAGGCGGTCCCATTCATAGCCGTTCCTGAAAATTTTATGATGTCATGAAATGCTGTAATGCGTGATATGGAGATCACAGATGGTCACTACCTATATGCACACCAAGTTTCATCCAGATATCTTGAAAACTGGGCGAGAAATGACCCTTGTCTAACTCCTACTACAACATGTGCACTAAACCTAAGCAATTTCCAGATCCCATTTCCAGTGAAGTGGAAATGGGATAACGATGGCTGTAAATAAATCCGTCCCCTGCAGTTTATGTGGTTGGTGCTCACACCAGACCTATAGCGATACCTATAGCCCAGGCCTGGGTTTATCCGGATCAGTGAGATTGCTTCAGGAGCGATTGATCCAATAAAACATCCGACCAATCAGGTAATTGTTTACATGTGACGACGTCTGAGCACGTGCCATTTTTTTCCCCCGGGTATCTTTGTATATCCTTGTTACATCATGAAGTCACAGAATACAGGTTCACGGAAAATAAAAAAATATAATATAAAGCACGGATCTTTTATTCACGGATATGTGAAATATAAATAGTCAATTAATAAACATATATAAATACAGGTAAGATGTACATTTTAATTATGAATTTTAGCAGTCCAAACATTGTTTTAGACTTCTTATCCGTGACGCATCATCCGTATGAAATCGGGAACCAATCTGTAATACGCTGAAACATCCGCGACCGATCCGCAAATTATTCGCATCCGTGATGAATCTGTATTAAAATCCGTAACCGCTCTGTATTTTGTATCCTTTTTTTAAAATTATATTTCCGTAGTCTGTGACCTGTCTGTATTTGGTCAACCGGCGGAGTATGTACAGTATGACCCGGAATAATATGCTACTACTTGGGAATAGTCATGGAAGTTTTTCCCAAGTTGCATGCATTTATTTACCCGAGTGTCAGGACCAACCGATATTATAGTTGTGGTGTGATTGCTCCAGACTGGAGCTAAATTCAGGCAGAGGTATGGTCATAATTGTAGGTGTTGTGGGACCAGGCCCTTACTGAGCATCTTACAGAACCAGTCACAGTTCTTCTGGACACTTTGACTGTCACACTCGCTTCTTCATCTCATCTCATCTCATTATCTGTAGCCGCTTTATCCTGTTCTACAGGGTCGCAGGCAAGCTGGAGCCTATCCAAGCTGACTACGGGCGAAAGGCGGGGTACACCCTGGACAAGTCGCCAGGTCATCACAGGGCTGACACATATGGCCCTTTTCCACTACCCTTTTTCAGCTCGCTTCAGCCCGACACGGCTCGCGTTTCGACTACCTCAGAGCGGCGCAACTCAGCTTGCTTCAGCCCTGCTTAGCACCCAAAACTCACACGGTTTTGGAGTGGGGCTGAAGCGAGCCGAGCCGAGTGAGGCTGGGGGCGTGAGCAGACACTCCCCTGTGCACTGATTGGTGAGGAGGAGTGTCCTCACATGCCCACACACGCCCCGCGAGCACGCTGGGATCTGTAAACACCGTAAACCCGGAAGAAGAAGAATTACGAATTACGAGAATTTCTGAAGCCTTATGCGCCTCGCCTCATCTATACGCTCTTGCCAGTATCTGTTGGCGTTGTCGGTGACAACAAGCCACAGCACCAAGACCAGCAACACTAACGACTCCATGTTTATTGTTTATTATCCGCTTAAAAGATCACTGATGTCACTGTTTGCGCCGCCTAACGACATCACGTGACGTCCACCCACTTTCGCTAACTCCACCCAATGTGTCCACCCACTTCCAGCCAGCACGGTTCAGCGCGGTTGTAGTCGAAATGCAACTCCAACAGCCCTGCTCAGCTCGACTCAGCCCAACTCAGCACCGCACGGCTCAGCCGCGTTGGTAGTGGAAAAGCAGCAATAGACACAGACAACCATTCACACTCACATTCACACCTCCGGTCAATTTAGAGTCACCAGTTAACCTAACCTGCATGTCTTTGGACTGTGGGGGAAACCGGAGCACCCGGAGGAAACCCACGCGGACACGGGGAGAACATGCAAACTCCACACAGAAAGGCCCTCGCCGGCCACGGGGCTCGAACCCGGACAGCGCTAACCACTACACCACCGTGCCGCCCTAATGTAGAAGTCATAAAATAGAAATCTATAACAAAGTTTTTATGGGGGGGGGAAAGGTGCCTAGGACTATTACAGAGTACGACTGTGTGCTATGATGAGGTCCACCTCAGGCGAGACGTGTGGTGCTAACTTGTCGGTCGGGACGCATCGTGTGACTCTTGCACTTTTGAAACCAGTCCATCCAAACTAGATGAACGTGCATTGGTGTCTGTCTCTCGAAAGTATCCATTTATGTCCATTACGTGTAGATATGCTGGCAGTGTTGCGTTACCAAAGCAGAATGTACCAAAAAAAATAAAAAAACAAGGAGGAGAGAACTGAAAGAAGCAGCAGAGGAAGGCCTAAAGCCCTAAAACAGCATTTTATTGTTTGTACTGCATTTGAGGGTAATTTATGGCAGAATTAGACTGCAGTGTGGCTTTAGGGTTTTAATTTATTTTAATTTTTTTGCTTGGCATTTTCTCAATCCCTCTCCAGGAGTTCGTCCCCCCCCCGGGTTCTAATAATGGTTTAATGATGGCTAGTAGAAGTGTCTGTGTTCACTTGATGCACAGCACTGCAGTTTCACGCCATGTGTGGTTATGGTTTTCAAGGCGTACAAATCTGTTACGCTTCCCCATAAATCAGCCCTAAGTGCTAGCCTCTACAATTTCCCACAATCCAACTGGGTTCATTAAAAAGAGGCATGTCTGTCCCAACGCCAGAAGGTTCTACAGCAAGTCAGCTACTCTTCCAGAAGATGAAATGGCCCTCAGCCATGTGGAATGCTGTTTTTTTTTTTTTTCCTCTTTCTGTATTTTACAGAGCTTTGGACGAAGAGTTTGCGGCTTGATTTTCTCCTTCGTGCATCTGCGTTGGTAATGAAGACCCTCTGACTATCACGATATGTTGCGAGTCAACATAATGAGAGTGTAGTCCTGGGAAAATTTGATCATCTTTCAAAGCTGTTTGAGGTTTTCGTTGTGGATCTTGGCCTGTCTGTTGTTCTTTCTGTCGAGAGTCAGTTTCATAAAGATGAACTGTTCCAGAAACAGTGTCATGCTCGGGGGGGTTTGGTTTGAATTTTCATCTCATCTCATTATCTCTAGCCGCTTTATCCTGCTCTACAGGGTCGCAGGCGAGCTGGAGCCTATCCCAGCTGACTACGGGCAAAAGGCGGGGTACACCCTGGACAAGTCGCCAGGTCATCACAGGGCTGACACATAGACACAGACAACCATTCACACTCACATTCACACCTACGGTCAATTTAGAGTCACCAGTTAACCTAACCTGCATGTCTTTGGACTGTGGGGGAAACCGGAGCACCCGGAGGAAACCCACGCAGACACGGGGAGAACATGCAAACTCCGCACAGAAAGGCCCTCGCCGGCCACGGGGCTCGAACCCGGACCTTCTTGCTGTGAGGCGACAGCGCTAACCACTACACCACCGTGCCGCCGGTTTGAATTTTTATTTATTTATTGATTGATTTATTTATTTGGGCTTTGTATAACTGAGGCCTACATCATCACTGGCTGGTGCTCAGTGTTCTTCGAGCCTTTGTAGTCCAAACTTCTTCCTGTAAAATCTGGAGACGATTTAAAAAAAACACTTGGGCTTACAGACTGTCCTCCTCTGCAGAGCTGGCAATTAATCATGCCTTTCTCAATCACTGGTAGATTTTGTGCTTTGTTATCTGGTTCACAGAGAGTATTGAAGCCATTAAGGATTTATGATGGCTGCATTGTTTCCATTAAATATCGAGCAGAAAGTTTTTCATTATCTAAGAGCCATTTCTTCAGGTATTTACAAGTCTGCAGTTCTCGGCACGGTCCTGAAAGCTGAATCAGGACGGACAATTCACTAACCTGGGTGTTTCAGACAGCCGCATTTTAATGTCCAATAGGGTAATGTTTTATACGTATAATTACCCAATAGATTTAAAGGTAGACCGCCTTTCAGATTTTTCAGGTTTCGGTCATAAAAAGAACCCCCCCCGACACCCAATAATTTTTGTTTAGTGGACCGAAAGCTACTGAATTAAAATCACAGACTTCCAATTTTATTAGGTTTTTTGTTTTTAAGAGAACAATTAATGAATTTAGAGCCACATGGCCCTCAATTCTCTGCTGTTTTTTCCTGCTTCACCATGATCCAATTCAAGATACTAATGTCATGCATCACGCGGTGGGCTTCAAGTCAAGTTAAGTTTATTTGTATGCCGCTTTTAACAATAAACATTGTCGCAAAGCAGCTTTACACAATTTGAACGACTTAAAACATGAGCTAATTTTATCCCTAATCTATCCCCAATGAGCAAGCCTGTGGCGACGGTGGCAAGGAAAAACTCCCTCAGACCACATGAGGAAGAAACCTCGAGAGGAACCAGACTCAAAAGGGAACCCATCCTCATTTGGGCAACAACAGACAGCCTGACTATAACATTAACAGTTTTAACATGACAGTTTCGTTGATGTTATAACTCTTCATTTATGGAAACTTGAGTGCAAAACTGTTCATGACAACTGCAGTCCTAAAGTTAGCAAGTCAACTGCAGTCCTAAAGTTAGCAAGTCAACTGTAGTCCTCAGCCATAAAAGCATTACTGTAAGAGTCCAGAGCGTCCTCCAAGTGTGACTTTCAACTGTCCACATGGGGCCGTCCTCCACAGGAGCGATGCGATGAGATTCCAACCAGACACAGGGCACCAGGATGGATCAGGCAGGTCCGAGGAGCAGAAGAGGTCAGCATCTCGATCCCAGGGCCGACATGTAACTCAGAGGGACAGATTTTTTTTTTGGGGGGGAGAGAAAACACAGGTTGTTAGGTATGCCCAATGTCACCTGAATAAGTAGGAACAGTATACATATTGCACTGAGTACAAGCAGGGACTCCGGCAACTAACTATGACAGCATAACTAAAAGGGGAGAGCCAGAAGGTAACACAGGCATGAGGGAGCCCCGGGACATAAAGCAGCAGCCACTACACCATCAACAAACTCGAGTGAGCAAGCGAGTGGGGACTGACAGCATCCATACACCCCAGTTTACCAAAACACTCTGTCTGAGGACCCTCCAGACCTACTCCTTTACCTCATAAACACCATTAACAAAAGGCTTGACTAAACAGATATGTTTTCAGTCTAGACTTAAACACTGAGACTGTGTCTGATTCCCGAACACTACTTGGGAGGCTGTTCCATAACTGTGGGGCTTTGTAAGAAAAGGCTCCGCCCCCTGATGTAGCCTTCACTATACGAGGTACCAGCAGATAGCCTGCACCTTTTGATCCAAGTAGGCGTAGCGGGTCATAGAAGTTCGCTCAGGTACTGTGGTGCGAGACCATTTAGTGCTTTAAAGGTCAATCGTAGTACTTTATAATCAATACGAAATTTGATTGGGAGCCAGTGCAGTGTGGATAAGACGGGTGATGTGGTCATATTTTCTAGTTCTAGTAAGGACTCTTGTTGCTGCATTTTGAACTAACTGGAGCTTGTTTATGCACTTATTGGAACATCCAGACAGTAAGGCATTACAATAATCCAACCTGGAGGTAACGAAAGCATGGACTAGTTTTTCCGCATCATGTAGTGACATTAAATTTCTTATCTGAGCAATATTTCGGAGATGAAAGAAAACTATCCGGGTTATGTTATCAATGTGAGTTTCGAATGAAAGACTGGGGTCAATAATCACTCCGAGGTCTTTTACTGCTGCACATGAAGAAACAGAAAGGCCATCCAGAGTTACTGTGTAATCAGAAAACTTACTTCTAGCTGCATGAGGTCCTAGTACAAGTACTTCAGTCTTGTCAGAGTTAAGCAGAAGGAAGTTAATAAGCATCCAGTGTCTAATGTCCTTCACACATTCCTCAATTCTACTAAGCTGGTGTCTCTCATCAGGTTTTGCAGAAACATACAACTGTGTGTCATCAGCATAACAGTGGAAACTAATACAATGTTTACGAATAATATCGCCCAGAGGTAACATATATAGAGAAAAAAGCAGTGGACCCAAGACAGAACCTTGTGGAACACCAAACTTTACCTCGGTACGTCTAGAAATATCACCATTTATATCAACATACTGACAGCGATCAGTTAGATAAGAGCTGAGCCTGTTCGCGCAAGGCATTGAGGGATGCAAATTTAAAACAGGAGAGAAAAATGGAGCACGTGAGTGTGCAAATGAAACGTGAAAGACCGACTATAGTAACGGAAAGCGAGAAGAAAAGATGTCATGTTGTGAAGGAAAGGAAACGCAGGACCAAACTAATAAATACTGGTGATCAGCTGTTCATTTAGAGACCGAAGGATGTAATTAAGCGTGCACGGTCAAAGGTAAACCTGTAGATGGCAGTAATGCAACACTGTGGATGCCAGCTGCTGTAAAACCCAAAAGAAGACAACGACGATGCCCAAAGGTAAACCTGCGCATGCGCACACCGGACTTCCTTGTCTGCTTGACTGCGTGAAGCGAGCGATGTCCTGCACATTTATTTGCTCGGGAATCCCCTCAAATTAAATAACTTCCCAGCTACAGAATGGCCTTTTTTTTTTTTTTTTAAAAGATATTACAGAAATAAACGTACATCACAATGACCAAATTGTAGAGGGAACTAAATTTCACCGGCTTTATGAAATCGAAAGGCCGTCTACTTTTAACACTGGAAACCATCCCTACTTCTTATAGACTCCACTTGTAAAGCAAAATGTTCGTTTGGTATTGAGGTTATGGTTAAATACAGTAGAACACACTTTACGGTGGTGTGACGTATCTCAGCGCTGTAACTATAGCGCACACTTCCAAATCCCACAGCCTTCTGTACGATACACAAAGGTACAAGCAAGGTAATGGTAAGAGCGTTTAGTATGTGGCTTAATTAGCGTGTGTTACTGATGAACACGCCAATCAAAAGTTTGGATGCCTTCGAATTCAATGGCGTTTCTTTGTCTTCATTAATTAAGTCACTTCATGTCTTAGTTATGATGGGTGTTGTTTCTCTTTCCTTACTTGAGTGGTTCTTGACATGATCTGGAATATGGGGAAAGCCATGGTCTAACGGTTAGAGAAGCAGCTTTGGGACCCAAAAGTTGCTGGTTCAAATCCCTGAACCAGCAAGAATGATTGAAGTGCCATTGAGCAAGGCACCTAACCCCAACTGCTCCCCAGGATACTCTGGGTTTGTTGTATGTTGCTCTGGATAAAAGCGTCTGTTAAATGCCAGTAATGTAATATAATACTACAGTTGTTGAATAGGGCTATTTACTGTATTTTTATTATTGACTGTTTGAGCTCAGACGCATTTAGAAGGCAAGAAATTGCACTAATTAACTTTTGACGAGGCACATCTGTTAATTGAAAAGCATTCCAGGTGACAACCTCATGAAGCTGGTTAAGGTGATGCCAACAGGGTGTAAAGTGTCAAGGTAAACGCTGGCTACTTTTGAAGAATCTAAAATATCAAAAATTAACACTGTTTTGTTTACCACATAATTCCATTTTTTTTTTTCGCGGTGCGGTTTCCATCAAATCCTGCGCTCTGATTGGCTGGCGAGTGGGTCCGTATCCTATGGTACGGACCCCGGTTACAGACCTCTGGCGACTCACTCATTCACAACAACAACAAACAGTATAATTTTTTTGTCAACATTTATCTTTTTTTTTTTATAAGATTTATTTATAAGATTATCAAAAATCTTATAAATGTTTGCCAGCATTTCTCAGGAGAATAGCATTAATTTTACAGCATGGACAGCGATAACGACAGTGTTCACAGCGAAAGTGAGTTTTACTACCCTGAGGAAGAAGAAATAAAAGAAAACTTTTCAGGAGAAAGCTAAAAACCTCTAACTTGCTAACGCCGAGCAAAAACATGGCCGAATCCTGAATGACTCAATTTTGTATAAATAGGGGACTACATAGGCGGCAAAATGTAGTTTTTTTTTCCTGCCATGGAAGTGCACTTGTATACCGAGGAGGAAGCCATTTGCATTACAGCCGTGAATGAGGATTCAAAATGGAGGCTCAGCTCGGTTTTCCCTTTTGGGTGCTCTCGTTTTCTGTTAGAATTTGTAAAGAAAAAAAAAATGTTATTTACCAGCTTAAGGTCGGTCCGTATGGTGAAATACGATATGGGCCTCCCAGCTGGTAAATAACGTACGTGTGTGTGTGTGTGTGTGTATGTATGTGTGTGTGTGTGTGTATATATATATATATATATATATATATATATATATATATATATATATAAAATCATTCCTTACGGAATACTTCAATTTTTTTCAGTCACGTTTTGACGGAATACTTTTTGTGAAAATCACTAATTTAATAGGTACATTCAGTTAAATGTTTCTATCTCCATAAATTATTTTAGAGGTAGAAAAGTATACATTTACCGAGTCCTTGAAACCTATCCTTTCTAAATATGGAATTATTTTTGTATAATTCTGAAGTAGGTAGGTTTCACAAGCATCAGTCATATTATATTATAATACTAATAATAATATTATAGCAGTCTATCCCTGCTATAATAAACCTTCCCTACGCATGACTTCTGGGGTTTCCTGCTAATTATAATATCCAAATGTTGTCTATGTGCAGTCCTCTACGGCTCTGATTGGTCAAATTCACGTGTACTGCTTTATTATGGGAGTTTCTGAGGGAATTCCGTATGACGTCACCAAAGCCGATAGTACCGGCTTACCGTGGGGAATGGGAAAATTCGCAGAGCCACTGTCAGCGGTGTGTGTGTGTGTTCCAGATGTTATTTCATAGTTTTGATGTCCTCAGTATTGTTCTACAATGTAGAAAATAGTCCAAATACACACAAAGCTATGAATGAGTAGGGGTGTACAAACTTTTGACAGGTACCGTTTGTGGTAGGCTTTTATCCTGCAATCGCTTGTCTTCAGGTTGAGCAAAGCTTGGGAGCTTAAGTGACTGTAAACTGCTCCGTGCGGTACACAGTGTTTCCAGAAACAGACCCACCTCATCACAGTGCCTTCAGTGAAGAACTCGTTAACGTGCTCGGGTCCAGCGTGGCTCTGGTAAACCTCGGGGCTGGTAATTATTACTTTTTCAGAGGCTTTTCAGTTTGGTTTAGATCTTTTCCTTAGGAACACCCATACATCTGCTCATTTGAGGAATTATCCGATCAGCCAGTCAGGTAGCAGCAGTGCGAGGCATTCAATCATGTAGATGTTATCGATGTGATTTGTACTTAAACCCTAAAATGGGGGGAAAAAAATAATGTGATCTCAGATTGTTGTTGGTGTCTGACAGGCTGGTTTGTTTGATTGTTTCAGAAATGGCTCATCTCCTGGGATGTTCAAACACAACCAGTGTTTCCCCTACCGTTATATTGGGAGGCGTCCCCCTCACAAACACACATTTTAAGGTCCAACCAAAAAAAAAAAAAAAAATGCAGACACTAGGACCATGCAGAAACATCCCTGCTCAAGCTGCCAGTTCCCTGTCTGCTTCGCTCTCCTCACGTGCGCTCAAAAACAATTAAAACGATTCGATTCAAACAATAGTTAGCAATGTCAGAACCCCCCAAGCAGCAAAAGATGGCGGACATACGACTTTTTTTTTTTTTTTAAAGAATATGAGTGATTTCTTTACACACTATATATTGTTAGCCAACGTTATGTTACAAATATTCATAGTGAGATCATATTCCAACATATCACTTTGTAAGCACCTTCAAGTTAGCTAGCCATAGAAAATTACTTATTACCTCGCCCCCTAGTGGGACGGTGAGGTATTGTGATACCTGTGTGTGCGTGTGTTTGTTTGTCCCACCCCAGATTTTCGCTCATAACTCAGCAACGACTGGACAGATTGACATGAAATTTGTTGGGCTGATGTATCATGATCATAAGAACCCATTCAGTTAATTATGCTGTGGTGCGAAGAGAAAAAAAAAGCGAGTACTTTCACACACACATTATTTTCCGAACAATTATGCTTTATGAGAAAAGAATGAACCATGATTTTAATAATACTAGCGCCGCACTGCCCGTCTTTAATGATGCTCTTGAAAATTGATAAAGCAATGTATCGTAATCCTACAAAAATGATATTCAATTGGAGTAATGGAAGAAACAAATAAGAAAATAGTGCATGAACATAATCTGAATGACCCCTCCCTTCTAGCCAAGAGGAAATCATCGTTACGCTGCGGGGGCGAGGTCTGCTGTCTCCAATTTTCCTGTTTTTTTTACGTTATTTCAGACGAACAGTCTACTACTGTAGTTCTTCACTCAGTACATAAATCAGAGTAGTGATGGGCAGTGGAGAGGTGAGTGACGACAAATCACAGAAAGAAGAAATAAGCTCTCCGACGTTCTAATTAGAATTACAAATCTAAACAGATAAATCAAATAAACATGGCGTTTAGCAGACGCTCTTATCCAGAACGACGAACAACGAGTGCAATTAGAACTATAAATGGTTCGTATGCCATTTTCATCTCTAAATACTTTTGTTAAAAAGATTCGTCAAAGAAATGTTCGACTGCAAAACAAATTATTGTAAAATAATTGGTCTGTTGGGGGGAAAATAGAGGTCGGTTGTAAAAACTGTTGCAGTTATTGTTCTAAAATAAATGTGATGACTTTGGGGCAAAAGAGGATGGTCACTTGCTGCACCCCTCCCCGTGACTCCTATTACAGAGCACTCGGACCTGAACAAACAGATAAGCCGGTAAACTCCGGGGAAATGCTGATGACTGGGTTCCTGCCCCCAGGGGCACCGCCAGAAATTTTGGGCCCCATGAAAGATTAGAATTTTGGGCCCCCCAACTTTGCCCACCCTCGTCACAATTGCACTATTGTCATTATTTGACTTTTGATAGCCCATGGACCTTGAGTTTGTGACTTTATTACATTTTATGTATTAACCTACCAGGGACTAGATGAAAACTGGTCATTCCACACACGTAACCATGTCAAACACTTGACTGGTGTCCGTTATTAGCAACATTTTAATCTAGCAAACTGTATATGGCGCTCGCTCATTAAAAACTTCAATCCTAAAGCATGTATGGGTTGTATTGCTGCTTAGCTCCTCCTCCAAAGGGGGGTTCAGTGGTTTGGTAGGGCGGAGGTCCCCCTGAGGCTGAATCTGTGCATATTTAGGGCACCCCATTAGTTATGAAACTGGTTATTAGCACTAGTTATTAGCACCAGCATAACGTAATATTTCATCTTGTTTATCACACAAGTCGGTTCAGTATTAAAATGGAAAAAAATGTCACTGTACAAACTGTAAAAGTGTTCCCTTGATAGGCTAATCCAACCACGTTCATACTGTTCATTTACCATTCGCTAATATTTTGAACACACGTGTGAGCGATAGCTACCTTTCTTTGGGAAAAACTGAGTGACCAGTTGCCTGCCTCTCCGGTCCCTCTCAGCTTTCAGCTGCCTTTCTTTACGTTTTTGACAGCCACTCTTCATATTTAGCGATCATAGACTGTATGCACTCCACTGCTGGCTGGCTGGCTGCTGCACCGCGACACAGCAGCAAGTAGCGTTGCACTGATCAGCACACAGATTTAACGCATCGCGCTTCTACCAGAACTGGACCGTACCATTTCGCAAAAGGGGGAGGGTTAAATGACAATATGTTGAAGAACTCAAGAAATAGACAACCTTGTTCAATTAGCTCATTTTACCAGATGGAATATTGCATTGTTGTTATTTCAAAAGTCTTATTAAAATCATTAAAAGCATATTATCAGCCCCTTAAAGGGCCCCATGGCAGTGCTGGGCCCCTAGAATTGTTCTAACCTTTCCCCCCCTGGCAGTGCCCATGCCTGCCCCCCCCCCCCCCCCCCCCAAAAGAGTTGAAACAGAATACAGTCAGAAGAGAACGAGTGAACAGAGAGGTTATGGTCCCTCAAATAACCACTCTATACAACCGTGGTAAGCAGAAAAGCATCTCAAAGCACAGGTGACACATTTTAAAGTGAATGGGCAGCAACAGCAGACGATCACGTTCGCTTCTCCTCCTGTCCAGCCAAGAACTAGAATCTAAGGTCACAGTAAAGGTCAAGAACATCACTATCTAGTTTCAGAGTCTGTACGTACCGTCCCTGGCATCTTCTCATTCTCATTATCTCTAGCCGCTTTATCCTGTTCTACAGGGTTGCAGGCAAGCTGGAGCCTATCCCAGCTGACTACGGGCGAAAGGCAGGGTACACCCTGGACAAGTCGCCAGGTCATCACAGGGCTGACACATAGACACAGACAACCATTCACACTCACATTCACACCTACGGTCAATTTAGAGTCACCAGTTAACCTAACCTGCATGTCTTTGGACTGTGGGGGAAACCGGAGCACCCGGAGGAAACCCACGCGGACGCGGGGAGAACATGCAAACTCCGCACAGAAAGGCTCTCGCCGGCCATGGGGCTCGAACCCAGACCTTCTTGCTGTGAGGCGACAGCGCTAACCACTACACCACCGTGCCGCCCCCTGGCATCTTATCAGGTGCTTTACTGAATACACCAGAAGTAAAACACAAAATTGATGAAGCCGCCTTTTGCATTTATGCATCACATCATATCTTGCCAACTCGCTATCCTTTACCCGGCTGCAGCTATTAGCGGTTTCAGGGACGGTACTTCTGTAAATGTATGTCCCTCTTTTGCAGTGAAATGTGTTCAGTAAACCATTATAAATGGACTCGTGGCACAGTTTGTTATAAAGTCGGCGAGCAAACACTTTTTCTACGCGTTCTGTTTTTTTTTTTATGGTTGATGTATATGCATAAATATAAGGTCCTGCATGTGGATGAAAACATCAGTCTGGTTTTATTTCTTCCGTTCTGAGCGTGTCTTCGGACTCTGTTCTTCAGAAGGAGTGTCACATGGCTCTGCACGGAAGAAACTCATTTCGTTACGCTCTGTGGCACTTGGCACTAAAGGGATTAAACAGCGTCTGTTTTGTAGCGCAGTTCTATTAAAGCACTTTTAACCCTGCTGATGGTGCTGGTGCTTTTTAAAGACGTTGATGGTGCTTCATTTCTGCACAAACCACTTCCAGTTATTTTATTTTAAAAAGTTAGACAGGCAGCATTTCAGTAAAACGTCTCAAAATCTGATTTTAAATCTGGATTTGCAAAGTAGGGATCGACCGATATATGTTTTTTCAGGGCCGATACCGATACCGATTATTATGGAATTGGGATGCCGATAACCGATATGTGCAACCGATAAATGTAAACATTATAATTCACATGAAATTAAACATAGCACACACCGACACAGACCTTCATATCCATGAAATGTATGTTTAATTATAAAATTGAACATGAAATTTTGTGCAGGGAGATGCCAGCAGCATTTGTACAATAAAGTCAAACATTAGTTAGAATAAAATGAGAAATAAAATAATAATAAAATAAATATTCACCAATAAAAAAATAAATCACTCCCTACTATATTACAGCTCACCATTTTCAGTGGAAAATAAATGAAAATACACTCTGGATTCTTTTACACTAAGAACTGAGTAAGACTTACCAACTTCAAGTAGTTTTTAAATAACAAATCAAGTGTAGGGAGCTGCCTGCAGCATTTTTTAAAAAGTAAAATCAAACATAAAGTAGGCTATCACTCCCTATTAGGAGCGGCTGCTCCTTTGAGAGTATATCGCTTTCCGAATCAGAAGCGCGAGCGAGGAGAATCACTTGCGCAAGAATTATAAATACTAGTCACACCTGGCTTATTTAAATGTTCAAATAGCGCTTTATAAAGTTGCCTAACATATACAAGTGCAATGCGCTTTCTGAGCACGAGTCACGTCATGAAGTTTACTCATCACCATAACAAATAGCCAGTAGGCTTGCGCTAGCCTACAGAACACAAACACTACGTTTTATTTCGTCTTCCCTTGACCACCTCTCTGTATGGCTGTCATTCTACTGTTCCAGTAGAACTACTGACACATTCACAACGTTTCCAGACGGGGATTTAAAAATGACTGCAGCCTACGTTATGCTGGGGACTGCTTACTATGGACAACATTACATGTAGTTTCAGCGAGACTAGTTGGTTGTAGGCTAATTCAAGTGCTTCCTTCCGTAAGCTAAGTTTGCCTGGCTCACAGATGCAAATGGACAATTTTAACGAGTAGTAGATGAAGAATGTAAACATATAATGAAGTTGTGCTTTTGCAACTTGTGTGTTTGTGACTTATTGCGGCAAAAGCAGCGTGTCCTTACCTTGAAGTGGGATCTGCTTCTGCCCGAGTGCCCATACGGCCGCCTTGAAACAGTTCACAGTGTTTAGCTACACGTGTCGATTGGCTATTATCTCTTGTGCCAAACAAATCAGATGTTGTGGTGGGCGGGACCGTGTTCTTGAACTCAGAGAGGCGAATGCAGGAAAGGACGTGCAGTGACAGTCGCGTTAGGAACGAAATGGCTGCAAAAAGGCATGTTTTCGGCATATCGGTGGAAATTATGGCCGATACCGATAACCCTAAAAATGCAGAAAATATCGGCCCGATATATCGGCCAGGCCGATTATCGGTCGACCCCTATTGCAAAGTATGACACAATGATGGGGTTCTTTCTTGCTCATCGAGAGGAATTCAGTCAGAAATACAAAATTACTCCGGGTGTGTGAACATGTGCAGAGGCCGGTCCGTCTGAATGGAACCCTGGTGCGTTTTCCTCCTTGCGCGAGGGAGAACACGGCAGTCTCTCGTGCGTGCAGACTGAAACCCCCAGCGTGAGAAAGGTAGTGTCTGTTCACTTCATATGAGCTTCAACAGTGAACTTTGACTCAGTGCAGCTTCAGGATGTGAACTACGTGCCGTCTCTTATGGATCATAGGCAGCGTTCGGGGTTTATTTATTTTATTTTTAATCCCCCGCTGGCGGAAAGGCCCGAAGGGGGATTATGTCGTGGCAAAGCCCGTCCGTCCGTCTGTCTGTCCTGGAAAGGGTTCTCGCCTTCTGAAATCAACTCCTCTCTCAATTTTTGGATGAATGTCACAAAACTTGGCAGAAGGCTTTGTTATAGGACAGTAATACACATATTGCAGTTTCGTTTGCAATATGTTGTAGCAGGGGATGTTGTGGTCTCCAAGCACTCTCTTGTTTTTTTTTTTTTTTGTCTGACAAAATCTTTTGAGCCTGTTTGGGTGATTGCCATGCTTTCTGTACGATCAGTGAGTTTTGAGAGTCATGTTTTCAGCCATGTCTGCACCGACGCATCTTTCAGCAATTGTTTGTTTGTTTTTTGAATAAAAACACTCAATGGAGGAGAGTATAAAGTGTTTTGTATTCAGACGTTTCTTGGCCGCAGAGTGACGTTAAGCTCGGCTCATTTTCACAGAACTGGGAGTAGTGAGGGGTCTGAGATGAGTGATTTTATCACCAATGTCGTAGCGTGATCAGAATGAACCGTCAGCCCTAAAATGTCATCCAGTGAGTGTAACCAAAGGTCCTTTAATTACTTTATAGTCGGGATAACATCTGGAGCCTTTGGACTAATTCACACGTGCTGCTTGTTTGAGAGTCACAATTATATTGTTTGTCCACTGGTCGCACTTTCCCAGGATTGTATGGTTCCTCTGAGCAGGTGTGAAGTCCTTCATAGCTAGAATCAAGGAGACCTCAATTTGAATTTTACGAAGCGCCCATGTTTTTTCACCCCAGTGCACATTTAGCATGTACGTATACACTGCTGTGATTGGAAATTGCACCACATAATGCCGAGAAAAGCCCTCTCGCTGATGTATTCACTGTATCTGGGCATCAGGCAAAGCCAGAACACCACTATTAGACTCGATAAGCCAGGAACTGGTTTCCTCCCCCCACCCCCTCCCTCCTCGCTTCCCCCTCTCTTCCATACTTCACACATTGCCTCGCAGGTCCTATGTTTTGCAACACTGCTCTATAGGGAAGCATGGCAACAAGATGAAAACACTGAAGAGATTTCCTCTGAATAAAACCACAAGCAACTGGAAGCAACATAATCGCATCATCTTTGACCTTGAATTTCATGCTGCAGTGGATGTAGACTTGTGTTTGGTTCGCAGAACAGGTGTGGATGAGTTTACTATCCTGCTGATTTTGTGCTTCAAGGCTCTGCTCGAAATGAGCTTATCCTGTCGACCTGAATCAAAAAATAAAATGACGATCCGTGATAGTTTCTGGAGTAGTGGTTCATACTCAAGGATTAAGATCACCTCTACCAAGGTCCACTTTCATTTCAAAACCTCCAGTGTAAGGAAAAAAAACAAAACAAAAACCTCATGCTATTTCAATAAATAAATAAATTTTATTGATTGTTCTTCCTCCCTCTCTCATATATATATATATATATATATATAAAATGGGACATTTTGTGTTCTTGAATGCACCACTCTGTCCGTCCATCCTCCGGTCAGAAACACACTTGGATAGTTTCTCATATGCACCACATACATTTGTGTACACCAGAAACTTTATTTATCTATCTAGCATGAGCTCGCTCTGTCTGTCTGTCTGTCTGTCTATCTATAACTTTTTATTACTACCTCTATCTGTCTGTCTATATCTAGCTGTCTATCTATCTCTAGCTATCTATTACTATCTCTGTCTGTCTATCCATCTATCACTATCTCTAGCTATCTATTACTATCTCTGTCTGTCTGTCTAGCTATCTATCTCTCGCTATCTCTGTCTATCACTATCTCTAGCTATCTATTACTATCTCTGTCTGTCTGTCTAGCTATCTATCTCTCGCTATCTCTGTCTATCACTATCTCTAGCTATCTATTACTATCTCTGTCTGTCTGTCTAGCTATCTATCTCTCGCTATCTCTGTCTATCACTATCTCTAGCTATCTATTACTATCTCTGTCTGTCTGTCTAGCTATCTATCTCTCGCTATCTCTGTCTATCACTATCTCTAGCTATCTATTACTATCTGTCTGTCTGTCTCTAGCTATCTATTACTGTCTGTCTGTCTGTCTGTCTGTCTGTCTATCTATCTATCTATCACTTTTTATTACTACTTCTATCTGTCTGTCTATATCTAGCTGTCTATCTATCTCTAGCTATCTATTACTATCTCTGTCTGCCTGTCTGTCTATCCATCTATCACTATCTCTAGCTATCTATTACCATCCCTGTCTGTCTGTCTAGCTATCTATCTCTCGCTATCTCTGTCTATCACCATCTCTAGCTATCTATTACTATCTGTCTGTCTGTCTGTCTGTCTCTAGCTATCTAACTATCTCTAGCTATCTATTACTATCTATCTATCTATCTATCTATCTATCTGTCTGTCTGTCTGTCTGTCTGTCTGTCTGTCTGTCTGTCTGTCTGTCTGTCTCTAGCTATCTAACTATCTCTAGCTATCTATTACTATCTATCTATCTGTCTGTCTGTCTGTCTGTCTGTCTAGCTATCTATCTATCTAGCTATTACTATCTATCTGTCTGTCTAGCTAGCTATCTAACTATCTCTAGCTATCTATTACTGTCTGTCTATCCATCTATCACTATCTTTAGCTATTTACTATTTCTGTCTGTCTGTCTATCTATCTATCTATCTATCTATCTATCTATCTATCTATCTATCTATCTATCTATCTATCTATCTATCTATCTATCTAGCACTATCTCTCTGTCTATTTATCGCTATCTCTCCCTTTCTCGCCTTCTATCTAGCTCTCTCTGTCTTGTAATTGCTCAGTCTATCTCACACTCACACTCTCTCGCAATCTCTATATCTATCAGTCTCTCTCTCTCTCTCTCTCTCTCTCTCTCTCTTCCCCCCCCCCCCCCCCCCCATTTCTTTTCACACATCCCTTTAGGGGCCTCGTAGCTGGTCAAGGTCAACAAGTCAGAGATATTTTGGTGTGTTGACTGTAATACTTTCACGTCAGCTTGCCATTAGCAGACTGCAGTCGGCACTCAGCAGCAAGGTTCATGTCCATAAAGTGTCCGAAAGCTGTACACCGACTCGAGCCAGCTGAGCCTCAAACAAATCACTGCAGAGCTTTTGTGCTTGTGCCCGAGATGAAAGCTGAGCTTCAGTGGCATTCTTTAAATCAATAATGTAAGGAGATTAATCCCAAAGCATCATCTGGCCTTTTGTGGGGTAAAAAGTACTCTTGTTTTACAGTGGCTTTTTTGATTTATATATATATAAATAATATTAAACATGCGAACAGATGTTAAAAATATTCTCATTACATCAAGCACACTATAATTGTTTTTTTGTTTTGTTTGTTGTTTTATAAAAATCACATGTCTGCCATAAGGGGACCTTCATATAATCTGACACGGAGCACATGTTGCACATTGTTATTGAATTTGGTCACGTTATTTTTGGGATCACCTCGTACAGTGTGATTTTAATCATCTTAAGACGACTAGCTTTAGACCGTGTGACGATCAGACAACCTCCTGCTTCTCTTCTTGTTTGTAGGATTCATAGGTTTTATAATTGAGTATTAAAATGTTTGCGTTTTATGCATCTTGTAAAGTGCATGAGTGCTGGCAACAATGTTAAATAGTCGGAACACTAACGTGCTTTTATTCTTCCGTTTTTTGACAGGATGACTGGAGTGGCTTCGGTTCAAGCAGAATTCAAGCACAAAGCAATGCAGACAGCAGAGCGCAGAGTTTGGAAACCCTCCCCCCAGGTACGTGTCTGTCTGAACACCACCAGTGTGCAGTGTAAACACACTGCAGGATTAATACTGCATTCATTTAAAACTAGAAACTCGGGGAGGGGAGAAACGCCCACTCAACCTGGAATTCCTACTCGGAAACTCAGGACGGTCTCTCAAACCCTGAGATGAGTTATACCGTACGCACCTGTAACCTGGACTGGTTTATGCCGTGTATGAATTTTCTCAGGAAGTTGAAGAACGTAAAACTTCCAGGCTCATTATCCATCCCACAAACCCAGCCCCTGCCTTAGGGCCTCTGCATGCTCTTGCGACAAGGCTTTCGCAGATAGCTTTTCGCAGACAGTTGTAATTTATCGTTGAGCGGGGAGTAATAGGCGTGCGCGATCTTATTCACCGCCACAACGCAAGGGGGCGCGAAGTCGCAAAATCGCTAGGAGTAGTTGGTGGGTGTGGTTAGTGGAGTGTTTATCCTCCGGTTACTTATAATGACTTAGTCATATAGATGTACGTACTTCCTCACTTCCTCGATCAACCGCTCTTCGTGCTGCTCCATCTTCGCTCATGTTTTTAAAAATGGCGGTAGTGAAAACAAAACAAACCAGGAAAGTAGGGAAGCGGAAGTGCGTGTACAGCGGATGTAGAGTGGACCAATCGGAGCCCTCTTGTCTGCGACGCTGTCTGCGAGGCTTCTGCGGTGGTCACAATTTTTGGGAGGTGCGCGCAGAGTGTCTGCGAAGGTGGGGGGGCTACGCAGATGCTGTCTGCGACGCCATCTGCGAGGACTGGGTTGTCAGCATAAATTGGCCTTTAGCCTGGAGCATCATCTTGCCCTGGGTCTCAACATAGCGAGGCTCTTAAAGACTCCAGTTTTAAGTTGCTTGGTAATCAGGCATAAATAAATATATATTGGGACAATACCTTGTCCAAGAATGACGTTTCCAGCCATAAAGGCATTTCTCTGGGGCCTTATTTACCCACTCTTAAAGCTGTAAATGTTTCCGTCTGCACTGTGCATAAATTCACCGTTTAAATCCGACTAATGATGGTTCATGCTGGAGAACGAAAGCAATCTTTTTTTTTTTTCTTTCCCTCTAAGAGGAGAAGAAAAACAAAAGTGAAAGGTGTTGCGGCGGTAATGACTGCATGTCTTCAGCTTTGTTTCGCCGTTGTCATAGAGTGACTTCATGCTACAGGTTTGATTAGACTCGGAGCAAATTGGATTTAACAGCCGAGATAATGACAGTGGAGCTTTAGCCCTGCTGAACACACTGGAAAGGAAGTAGTTCACATTCAGACTGTGCTCTCAATAGGCTCAGGCCAATATCTAATATTTACACAATGAGCATAGTTGCAGTATATGAGCTACGGAAATAAGCACAACTTAGCCTTAACGATGCAGAGCAGCTGCGTGTTAATTTGTCCGAATGCAATTCGGGAATAAAATGATTGGGTGTGCTGTTCTCGGAAAGTAATTAACATATCAGGGTGGTGTGATGTAGCCTGACACGAAGCAGAGGTACTGTTACCAACCCAATGCTCATTATTTTGCGGTTACACCACAATCCCAAGTGTTTTATTCCTCTTATAACACAACAGTTTACCAAGGATTACCATTTTACTGTAAAGGACCCATGGCATGGTGGTTTGTTGATGCTTTAAACGGGCTCGTGGAGGCTTCCGGATGTTATATCTGCAGCCTTTCTCGAAATGAACCCTCGGCACGTAAATATAGCCTCCTGGGAGAAAGCCCCATTTCAGCGCTTTTCCCAGTGCGTCGTTTTGCTAATGAGAAGCAGGAGGCGGGGAAGGGTAGAAGGTGG